>NC_134501.1:35159338-35347621 GCF_040206685.1 Ascaphus truei | reverse complement strand
TCTCTCACCCACCCTGTGTCTCTCTCACCCACCCTGTGTCTCTCTCACCCACCCTGTGTCTCTCTCACACACCCTGTGTCTCTCTCACACACCCTGTGTCTCTCTCACACACCCTGTGTCTCTCTCACACACGCTGTGTCTCTCTCACACACCCTGTGTCTCTCTCACACACCCTGTGTCTCTCTCACACACCCTGTGTCTCTCTCACACACCCTGTGTCTCTCTCACACACCGTGTCTCTCTCACACACCCTGTGTCTCTCTCACACACCCTGTGTCTCTCTCACACACCCTGTGTCTCTCTCACACACTGTGTCTCTCTCACACACTCTGTGTCTCTCTCACACACTCTGTGTCTCTCTCACACACTCTGTGTCTCTCTCACACACTCTGTGTCTCTCTCACACACTCTGTGTCTCTCTCACACACTCTGTGTCTCTCTCACACACTGTCTCACACTCTGGACCTGGATATCTTACTTACCCTATATATTTTAACTGCCCCATACTACACCGAAATAACCTACAGTATACTGCTTTCTTCCAGATCTGACTCAAGCTTCACACAGGAGATATCGGAATCCCCCCTAACCCAGAAGACAGGTAAGAAACACCTCCCCTCCAACATATAACATTGCGGGAATGAGGTACCTGGACTGCGGATCAGGTAAGAACACACACACACAACACACACACGTGACAAGGACTAATTGTAGTATAATGTACTGTAATACAATAATTATACTTATGTAAAAAAAAAATGTTGTTCTTACTAGGAATTTATTACATTTATTTGATTTGATTTTTTAAAGCGGGTTGGGGGCGAGTAGATTTTTTTGGGTGAGTTGACGACCACTGTATATATATCTATATATATCAATAGAGATATCTATAGAGATATCTATATCTATAGTGATATCTATATCTCTATAGATATCTCTATTGATATATATAGATATATATACAGTGGTCGTCAAATCACCCAAAAAAATCTACTCGCCACCTACCCCACCCTAGTCCCGCCCCCAACCGGCTTTAAAAAATCAAATAAAATAAATTTAATAAATTCCTAGTAAGAACAACATTAGTTTTTGACATTAGTTTATTTATTGTATTACATTATACTACAATTAGTCCTTGTCACGTGTGTGTGTTGTGTGTGTGTGATCTTACCTGATCCGCAGTCCAGGTACCCTCATTCCCGCAATGTTATACATTGGAGGGGATGTGTTTCTTACCTGTCTTCTGGGTTAGGGGGGGTTCCGATGTCTCCTGTGTGAAGCTTGAGTCAGATCTGGAAGTAAGCAGTATAGGTTATTTCGGTGTAGGTATAGGGCAGTTAAAATATATAGGGTAAGTAAGATATCCAGCTCCAGATTGTGAGAGAGACAGTGGGTGAGAGAGAGAGCGACACACACACACAGAGAGAGACACAAAGAGAGATAGTGACCCAGTCAGTCATCCTACCCACGCACACACACACTCTGACTGACACACACACACTCTGACTGACACACACACACTCTGACTGACACACACAAACACTCTGACTGACACACACACACACTGACTCTCACTCACCCTCTACAAGAAACTGAGCCGGGAGTCCCACTCACCAGAGGTATGTGGGTATCTGGGGCCTGCGGGCGACATAGAGGTCTGCGGGTGACATTGGGGGGCCTGCGGGGGAAATGGAGTGTATGTGGGGACATCGGAGGGCTTGCGGGGGACATCGGGAGACATTGGAGGGCCTGCGGGGGACATCGGAGGGCCTGCGGGGGACATCGGGAGACATTGGAGGGCCTGCGGGGGGGTTTGCGCCTGTGAGGGGAGGCTGGGGTTTGCGGTGAGGGAGTGCGGGGGGTTTGTGGTGAGGCGGGGGCGGGGGGTTTGCGGTGAGGGAGGCTGGGGTTTGCGCTGAGGGGGGGGCGGGGAGTTTGTGGTGAGGGGGGGGTGGGGAGTTTGCGGTGAGGGGGGCACAGGGGTGTGTTTGAGACACTGTTAGAGCACACAAGCCAATGAGAGGGGTGAAGGGCAGGCGTGGGGGGGGGGGTGAAGGGTAGGGTAGGTGAAGGGCAGGGGTAGGGGGGTGAAGGGCAGGCATGGGGGGGGTGGAGGGCATGCATGGGGGGGTGAAGGGGTGAAGGGCAGGGGTGGGGGGGGTGAAGGGCAGGGGTGGGGGGTGAAGGGCAGGGGTGGGGGGTGAAGGGCAGGGCTAGGGGTGGTGAAGGGCAGGGGTAGGGGGGGTGGTGAAGGGCAGGGGTAGGGGGGGTGAAGGGCAGGGGTGGTGAAGGGCAGGGGTAGGGGGGGAAGGGCAGGGGTGTGAAGGGCAGAGGTAGGGGGGGTGGTGAAGGGCAGGGGGGGTGAAGGGCAGGGGTAGGGGGGGGGAAGGGCAGGGGTAGGGGAAGGGCAGGGGTAGGGGGGGGAAGAAGGGCAGGGGTAGGGGGGGGGGAAGGGCAGGGGTAGGGGGGGGGGGAAGGGCAGGGGTGAAAGTGAGGCACAAATTGTTGGCAGGAGTAAAATGTCCCTCTCCACACACACGACGGGAGTGAAAGGTGGAGGAGAATGGGACTGGCGCAGATCCGAGGAGGCTGCTTGGGCCCCCAGCAGCCGGGGAGGTAAGGGAGCGGCGGGGAGGTAAGGGAGCGGCGGGGAGGTAAGGGAGCGGCGGGGAGGTAAGGGAGCGTTGGCGGCTGGGGTAGGAGGGCCATGCCGCGCTTCCCCTCCGTGCGGGAGCCGGTGCAGGGCGGCGCACGCGATGGGGGGCAGGGACACGACAGAGGGAGAGAGGAAGAGAGGGAGAGTGTGTGTGTGTGTGTGTCCTTTGGCCCGTCACTCCGCATCAGGCCAATGAGAGGTGTGCGGGGGCGGGCGGTCCAAGGGAGCCATCTCATTGGCCTGAGGCGGAGTGACGCGCCAAAGGTCCAATGCGATTGCCGCTAGGGACAGGGAGACACATACAGACAGGGGAGACACATACGACGGTTTGAGAAATATATAGATAGATAATTCTGAGCTACTCTCCTTTTCTGCTGCTGCTGCTCTGACAGTTCTGTGGGGAAAATCATGTGACCAGGCAGTAACTGATACATTTGAGCTCGTGCACGGCTGTGGAGGGAGTGCATACAAAAGGAAACTTATCAAAATGTGGCGCTCTAAATATTCAGATATCAATCATAAAGTATAAATTAATATAACAGTGATACTTATATAAACATATAGGAAGATGCAGCTGTAACCCGGCTGAGGTTTGCTCGGTCAATCCTCTTGGTACGGAATGGCGATGGGGTCTCCGGGAAGCGCAATATATGTAATAAAAAATAAAACAGTGATGGTGCAATATTGTTAAAGCAAGGTTAGTGAATTTAAATAGTGATGACACGGCTTTCTATATATATACTCACAAACGTGTGAGGTTTTGCAGGCACATAAAGGTATCTTTTAAGGCATTCATTCAATCGCCAGGAGATGCAGAGATCAGTGTTTCCCCGTATGTATGGACTCCCAGGAACCTTATTTAAAAGATACAACTGAACATAGTGCAGACTGGATATATAGTTTATCAAAGGTAAGTAAAATCAGTTACACTCACATATTTTCAGATACAGGTAAGCATTTTAGATCGCAATGGATCTCTCTGGCTGGGTCGATGGTGTCTCAGCTTCCCCTCTCTCGTGGCGTGCGTTCCACCAGTGCGTTCCAGACACCGGAAGTGATGTCATCCGCCGCGTCCACTTCCTGGGGTTCCAGCCGTCTCAGGGATAGAGCGTCACTCTACGCGTTTCACCACATAGGTTTCATCAGGAGTGACATCCTATTGCTTAATGGGGATATATATACCCTCAATTCTATTCTTATTGGTTGTTAATCCACCTGATTTTGTTCAAGTTAATCAAGCATGTTTAAGACTATAGTGGAAATGGAACGAGACTATCTCTGTACCGCATATGTTATTTACTCATCTATTGGCAATAATAAAGTGCAATTGACATACATTTTATACAATAGATCATAAAATATACATTTTATACACTTGGTTTTAAAATACATTTATTGTGTCCTCAGACCATATTTGACAATAAAATAATAGTAAAATGGTTATAAAATCAATTTTTGTTTAAAATGTTAAAATAACTAAAGTGCAATATTTAAACAACAAATTTAAAAACAGACAGTCAAGGGAATCTTCCCTATACTAGGGGGATGGAGATAAAAAGTGCATACATTATTTTGGCAAAGGCAGTTTCTAAAATGAGAGTAAAAACAAATGATTAGTTCATTTTAAAATCATAAAAAAGGTTTCAAATCGAAATCTAAGTTCAGACCGGACGGAGACATAGTTTTTAATTCATACATCCAGAATGACTCTCTTTTGATCAATGCTGTGTGTCTGTTTCCCCCTCTCCAATGGGGCATAACCTGCTCTATTGCTTTGAATTTTAACCCTTTCGGGTCCGCGTTATGTGCCATTAGAAAGTGGTTTGGAACACTATGGGTTGTCATTTTTCTTTTTATATTCCCTATGTGTTCCAAAATACGTGTTTTCAGGGGTCTAATGGTTTTCCCTATGTATTGGAGACCACACTCGCATTCGATCAAATATACAACAAAGTTGGATCTACAGTTTAAATGATGTTTTATATTGTATACCTTCTTAGTAATGTTAGACTGGAAGGTATTAGTAGTTTTACAACTGTAGTGGCAGGCTGTGCAAAATTTGCAATCAAAGAATCCTTTAGGGGGATCCAACCACGTGGGATTTTTTGTGGTTAAGGGACCCCTCAAGGCGCTAGGTGCTACTAGTTTCTTTATATTTGGTGCTTTTTTATACACCATTTGGACTCTATCTGGTAAAGAGGTACCTATGATGGGATCATTCTTTAAGATTGACCAGTGTTTATTCAGTATGTTATTTATTTTGTGTGCATCTCTATTGTATTGGGTAATAAAGGGTACTTTCAGTTTGTTGTCTCCACTAGATTTTACTTTAGGAGTTAACATGGACTCTCTTGATATTTGTCTTGTTTTATCCAATGCTTTTTGGATCACATTTGATTTGTAATTCCGTTCTGAAAACTTTCTGGACAATATAGTAGATTGTTCTTCATACACCTCATTATCAGTGCAATTTCGTTTAATTCTGCAGTATTGGCCGTATGGAATATTTTTTTTTTTCATCTATTAAGATGGCAGCTTGACTGCAGGATGTAATTATTAGCATCTACATCTTTAAAGAAATTTTTTGTCTTAACAACATTATTTTCAATGTATATTGTTAGGTCCAGAAAGTTAACAGTGGTCTTACTGAAGGTGGAGGTAAATCTAAGGTTTAAATCATTATTGTTCATATACATGAAAAATGTTTCCAAATCCTCCAATGAACCCTTCCAAACAAAGACAATATCGTCAATGAACCTCCGCCATGTGACCAAATTTGCACCCCGACCCACCCAAGACCATATGTACAGATCTTCCCACATGGCCATGAGTAGGTTAGCATAGCTGGGAGCAAATTTGGTCCCCATGGCGGTTCCACACAATTGCAGGTAGAACTCCTCATTAAACCAAAAGAAATTTTTGGTTAACACAAATCGGATACATCTGATGAGGAATTCTATCTGTACCCCTGGGAGTATCCCTTCTTTTTCTAGGAACATTTTTACCGCCCTGCATCCATCCTCATGCTTTATTGAAGTGTACAGGGCTGTAACATCGGTGGTCACCAATATATAATTATTTTGCCACTCTATGTTCCTAAGTGCCCCGATAGCATCACTGGTGTCTTTTAAATAAGATTTTAGATTTTTTACACTGTCCTGTAAATAGCTATCAACAAATTCTGACAGGTTAGCTGTTAATGATCCGATCCCAGATATTATTGGTCTTCCTGGGGGGTGTGTGATGTTTTTATGGATTTTTGGAAGAAAGTAGAAGACCGGGAAAACTGGATCCTGCACATCTAGGAACTGAAATTCATGTTCCTCCAGAATTCCCAGTCCTCTACCATCCTCCAATAGGGCTTGAAGTTCTTTTCTATAATGTTTAGTGGGATTAGACTTCAATTTCTGATATGTTGTTCTATCGCCCAAAATTTTATTTGATTCTTGCATATAATATTCATGATCCAAAATCACAACACCCCCCCCCTTATCTGCTGGTTTGATCACAATCGTTTTGTCTGATGTTAAACCTTCTAGCGCTATTTTTTCCTCTTTAGTCAGGTTATGATGCTGCCTGTCCTTATTGTTACATAAGGATTCCAAATCCTTTGTTACTAATTGAAAAAATACCTCAAGGTGATTTCCCTTAGCGAATTTGGGGAAAAATTGTGATTGAGGTTTAAATTTCGAATGGACAAAGCTTGGGGTACTAGTATTTGGGGATGATGAATTAGTGTTTTTATTTTCCCAATTTCTAGACTCCACATCTTTATTCATAAAAAATCTTTTTAGTGTTAGTGTTCTTAAGAATTTATTTGTATCTATATAAAGACCAAATTTATTTGGTCCAATGGTGGGAGCAAATGTAAGTCCCTTACTAATCACTTTATTTTCACAATCCGTTAAAAATTTTTTGCTCAAATTAAAAATATTTTTAGTGGTATTTATTGTATTTTTCTTGCCTTTCCGTAATCTGCCCCCTCGTCTCCCTCTGACATGCGTCTTTTGTTTCTTTGGACAAGACCTGGTTTCGGAATTGTTAGGGGGTGAAATGGATTCCTGGTTTCCCAGGAACTCATACACCCCCCTTGTACCAAAAAAGAAGAGGACGAAGGGGAGGGTGAATCAATTGATTGACCCATTTTTGATTTTTCCTTTCCTGAGGATTCTATGATGTCTTTTATCTCCAAATGTTTAGTTTTTTCTTTAAATTCCCCCCAATAGGTGGGTGTTTAACATCGTTTTTCTTGACTAATATCTGTGGTAGGAAACCTGCATGGTTTTTGGGGTAATACTCTACAAATCTCCCTCTATATGAGGTGTCCATAGTGGAAGTAGTTATGGGATTTTTTTCCCCAGATGGGTCAGGGCTAGTTGGTGATTTTTTGCCATTTTTTTGGCCCTTATTCCAGGTCCTCTCTATTCCTTTGGCATAATCATCCTGATCCCTTCTGAATTTTTGTAGTTTGATTTCAATTACTTCCTTTTTAAAGTTATCAATATTTTTTTGTATTTTTTGGTCTCGCTCAGTATAGTCTTTAATATTTTCTAGAGATCCTAGTTCTAGACGTAGATCTTCTATTTCCTTGTCTAGTTTTTTTTAATGCTTTTCCTGTTGCGACATAATAATTTTAATTAAATTGAAAGAGCACTCGTCTTGTGCACTATTCCACTTTAATAAAAAGTCCTCATCACTTAAGTCCATAGATGGATTTTTTTGGACCCTCAGTCCTCTTGGGATTATTTTATATTCTACATATTTCTTTAGAAACAGTAGATCTATCCATTTTTTGGTGTCTTTGATCATTGTGCGTTCTAATTTAATACAAGTGGCATTTATCTGTTCTTGGTCTTCTTTGAATGAGAGATTGGCATCCTTAAAATATGTGTCTAAATTAAGATGTCTGTTACTCCTATTTTGAAATATATTGGAGCTAGCCATTAGATCTAAAAATAATGTGCAATTTTCAAACAACTGAATCTATTAGGTGCAGCCTTGATATAGAGAAAGTGCATACAAAAGGAAACTTATCAAAATGTGGCGCTCTAAATATTCAGATATCAATCATAAAGTATAAATTAATATAACAGTGATACTTATATAAACATATAGGAAGATGCAGCTGTAACCCGGCTGAGGTTTGCTCGGTCAATCCTCTTGGTACGGAATGGCGATGGGGTCTCCGGGAAGCGCAATATATGTAATAAAAAATATAAAATATAAAATATAAAAAATAAAACAGTGATGGTGCAATATTGTTAAAGCAAGGTTAGTGAATTTAAATAGTGATGACACGGCTTTCTATATATATACTCACAAACGTGTGAGGTTTTGCAGGCACATAAAGGTATCTTTTAAGGCATTCATTCAATCGCCAGGAGATGCAGAGATCAGTGTTTCCCCGTATGTATGGACTCCCAGGAACCTTATTTAAAAGATACAACTGGACATAGTGCAGACTGTATATATAGTTTATCAAAGGTAAGTAAAATCAGTTACACTCACATATTTTCAGATACAGGTAAGCATTTTAGATCGCAATGGATCTCTCTGGCTGGGTCGATGGTGTCTCAGCTTCCCCTCTCTCGTGGCGTGCGTTCCACCAGTGCGTTCCAGACACCGGAAGTGATGTCATCCGCCGCGTCCACTTCCTGGGGTTCCAGCCGTCTCAGGGATAGAGCGTCACTCTACGCGTTTCACCACATAGGTTTCATCAGGAGTGACATCCTATTGCTTAATGGGGATATATATACCCTCAATTCTATTCTTATTGGTTGTTAATCCACCTGATTTTGTTCAAGTTAATCAAGCATGTTTAAGACTATAGTGGAAATGGAACGAGACTATCTCTGTACCGCATATGTTATTTACTCATCTATTGGCAATAATAAAGTGCAATTGACATACATTTTATACAATAGATCATAAAATATACATTTTATACACTTGGTTTTAAAATACATTTATTGTGTCCTCAGACCATATTTGACAATAAAATAATAGTAAAATGGTTATAAAATCAATTTTTGTTTAAAATGTTAAAATAACTAAAGTGCAATATTTAAACAACAAATTTAAAAACAGACAGTCAAGGGAATCTTCCCTATACTAGGGGGATGGAGATAAAAAGTGCATACATTATTTTGGCAAAGGCAGTTTCTAAAATGAGAGTAAAAACAAATGATTAGTTCATTTTAAAATCATAAAAAAGGTTTCAAATCGAAATCTAAGTTCAGACCGGACGGAGACATAGTTTTTAATTCATACATCCAGAATGACTCTCTTTTGATCAATGCTGTGTGTCTGTTTCCCCCTCTCCAATGGGGCATAACCTGCTCTATTGCTTTGAATTTTAACCCTTTCGGGTCCGCGTTATGTGCCATTAGAAAGTGGTTTGGAACACTATGGGTTGTCATTTTTCTTTTTATATTCCCTATGTGTTCCAAAATACGTGTTTTCAGGGGTCTAATGGTTTTCCCTATGTATTGGAGACCACACTCGCATTCGATCAAATATACAACAAAGTTGGATCTACAGTTTAAATGATGTTTTATATTGTATACCTTCTTAGTAATGTTAGACTGGAAGGTATTAGTAGTTTTACAACTGTAGTGGCAGGCTGTGCAAAATTTGCAATCAAAGAATCCTTTAGGGGGATCCAACCACGTGGGATTTTTTGTGGTTAAGGGACCCCTCAAGGCGCTAGGTGCTACTAGTCCCAATTTCGTTTAATTCTGCAGTATTGGCCGTATGGAATATTTTTTTTTTTTTTTCATCTATTAAGATGGCAGCTTGACTGCAGGATGTAATTATTAGCATCTACATCTTTAAAGAAATTTTTTGTCTTAACAACATAGATGGATAAAAAATATTCCATACGGCCAATACTGCAGAATTAAACGAAATTGCACTGATAATGAGGTGTATGAAGAACAATCTACTATATTGTCCAGAAAGTTTTCAGAACGGAATTACAAATCAAATGTGATCCAAAAAGCATTGGATAAAACAAGACAAATATCAAGAGAGTCCATGTTAACTCCTAAAGTAAAATCTAGTGGAGACAACAAACTGAAAGTACCCTTTATTACCCAATACAATAGAGATGCACACAAAATAAATAACATACTGAATAAACACTGGTCAATCTTAAAGAATGATCCCATCATAGGTACCTCTTTACCAGATAGAGTCCAAATGGTGTATAAAAAAGCACCAAATATAAAGAAACTAGTAGCACCTAGCGCCTTGAGGGGTCCCTTAACCACAAAAAATCCCACGTGGTTGGATCCCCCTAAAGGATTCTTTGATTGCAAATTTTGCACAGCCTGCCACTACAGTTGTAAAACTACTAATACCTTCCAGTCTAACATTACTAAGAAGGTATACAATATAAAACATCATTTAAACTGTAGATCCAACTTTGTTGTATATTTGATCGAATGCGAGTGTGGTCTCCAATACATAGGGAAAACCATTAGACCCCTGAAAACACGTATTTTGGAACACATAGGGAATATAAAAAGAAAAATGACAACCCATAGTGTTCCAAACCACTTTCTAATGGCACATAACGCGGACCCGAAAGGGTTAAAATTCAAAGCAATAGAGCAGGTTATGCCCCATTGGAGAGGGGGAAACAGACACACAGCATTGATCAAAAGAGAGTCATTCTGGATGTATGAATTAAAAACTATGTCTCCGTCCGGTCTGAACTTAGATTTCGATTTGAAACCTTTTTTATGATTTTAAAATGAACTAATCATTTGTTTTTACTCTCATTTTAGAAACTGCCTTTGCCAAAATAATGTATGCACTTTTTATCTCCATCCCCCTAGTATAGGGAAGATTCCCTTGACTGTCTGTTTTTAAATTTGTTGTTTAAATATTGCACTTTAGTTATTTTAACATTTTAAACAAAAATTGATTTTATAACCATTTTACTATTATTTTATTGTCAAATATGGTCTGAGGACACAATAAATGTATTTTAAAACCAAGTGTATAAAATGTATATTTTATGATCTATTGTATAAAATGTATGTCAATTGCACTTTATTATTGCCAATAGATGAGTAAATAACATATGCGGTACAGAGATAGTCTCGTTCCATTTCCACTATAGTCTTAAACATGCTTGATTAACTTGAACAAAATCAGGTGGATTAACAACCAATAAGAATAGAATTGAGGGTATATATATCCCCATTAAGCAATAGGATGTCACTCCTGATGAAACCTATGTGGTGAAACGCGTAGAGTGACGCTCTATCCCTGAGACGGCTGGAACCCCAGGAAGTGGACGCGGCGGATGACATCACTTCCGGTGTCTGGAACGCACTGGTGGAACGCACGCCACGAGAGAGGGGAAGCTGAGACACCATCGACCCAGCCAGAGAGATCCATTGCGATCTAAAATGCTTACCTGTATCTGAAAATATGTGAGTGTAACTGATTTTACTTACCTTTGATAAACTATATATACAGTCTGCACTATGTCCAGTTGTATCTTTTAAATAAGGTTCCTGGGAGTCCATACATACGGGGAAACACTGATCTCTGCATCTCCTGGCGATTGAATGAATGCCTTAAAAGATACCTTTATGTGCCTGCAAAACCTCACACGTTTGTGAGTATATATATATAGAAAGCCGTGTCATCACTATTTAAATTCACTAACCTTGCTTTAACAATATTGCACCATCACTGTTTTATTTTTTATTACATATATTGCGCTTCCCGGAGACCCCATCGCCACGGCTGTGGAGGGGGCAGGACAAAGGGTGTGCCAGAGCCTATTACAGAAAAGGAAGGGGTTGTGCCTTTCTAAAGGGTTGCTATAGGAACAAAAATGCTCGTTACATTAGAATACATTAAAAATTGTCTTTCAAAGTTAAAAAAAAAAAAAAGAAGAAAATGCTACAAGTATTTTCTCACAGTACAGAACTGA
Organism: Ascaphus truei; assembly: GCF_040206685.1. NCBI lineage: Eukaryota > Metazoa > Chordata > Amphibia > Anura > Ascaphidae > Ascaphus > Ascaphus truei. The sequence goes on along the minus strand of NC_134501.1, from coordinate 35,336,012 downwards.
TTTATTTAAAAAAAACCCACACATGCAGGATATTGCTAGGACTGCTGCTTTAAGGCACGAGATCTGAGCGGGCGAGAACCTGAGCTGCCCGAGGACTCGCATCAGAGGTAAGAACATTACAAGGCAGATGCGGAGAGGATGGAGCCGGGTCACAGATGTGCACATGTGGAATCCCGGCTACTTAATGCATATCCTCAAACCCGCAAAAGGCCTAACGAGGGGTCACAGTGCGATGGGACCGGGCACCTTCTAAAAGTTATTTACAAACCAAGAATACCCCTAATTCCTTGATCTACACAAGTTTTTTTTTTTTTTTTTTTTTTTTAAAAGAAAGTGAAAGAAGATAGATGTTTTAGAAAAACTTCCGTCTTTAGTGAAATCTGTAAAATTCTTTTTAAATATAATCCAAAGAACTTTGCCCCAATATTGAAAATAAATAAATTATATATATATATATATATATCTACAGGTCACAGTACCACTACTTTAGAAAGCGCAACATCCCCCCGGTGTCCTTATAGTGGGCACCTTTGTGCAAAAAACTCAAATTAGCCGATTAGATTCAGATTAATAATACAACTTTTTGGAAACACTAGATGTGGGACGTCAGACGTGTTCTCCGGGGCCGCAACCAGATGAGGGTTTTGGGGGAACCAAGCAAGTGCCCTCTTCATGGGCCGTCCCATTGGTTGTTGCTAAAACCTGGTGACCCTTGGCCTAGAAGAAGAGGCTGATACATCTTGTATAGATGAAGGGGACAAAGTGCTAAAAGTGCCACAGCAATACTTCAACCCAGGTCACAAAGGGGGAGTTAAAAAAAAAAAATATTGCTACAAAGTTTAAATCACATCTTCCATTACATTGTCCAGTTTAGGGTAAAACCAGTCCGAGAATGAAGGATTTGTTGGTTGTAAAGGCCGCAGGTCTCACGCCGCTCCGAATGCAGAGTACCACGGAGAACATGCAGGAAGAACAGAGCGAGAAGAAACCTTCATGCTGTAGCAAATAGTTTAACAATAACCATCTAATACCGATCTGCTCCCAAACGTCTGTATTAGACCTCAAGCCAAATTGCAGCAACTTCTGGTGCCAGCATCCCCAGTGTGCGACTCCAGCTTCACGTCGGGCGTCAATGACCCTGATCGGCTAGTCTTCTCCAGTAGAAATCTGTATCGTGCTGGTGTCCCAATGTGTATCAAGAACAATTCTCTCCTACACAGAGCTCCGTGATGTGAAGGTGGAGATACACACGGAGCCACAAGTTTCTGCAATCTGGTTTCAGTTCATCTAATACCAACGTTTGTGAGTAGATCTGTATAAGCCATTATTGCTGATTACATTCATTTTTCACCGTGAAGGTTTCTTCTTACAAATCACATCACGTCTTCTTCTGGTTCCTTCTCACATTGCTTGGAGAGAGAGAGGCCCCAGCAGGTCCTTCATCCTTCCGGTTCCCCCTCACATTGCTGGAAGAGAGGGAGAGGCGCCAGCAGGTCCTTCATCCTTCTTCCGGTTCCCTCTCACATTGCTGGGAGAGGCGCCAGCAGGTCCTTCATCCTTCTTCCGGTTCCCTCTCACATTGCTGGGAGAGAGGCGCCAGCAGGTCCTTCATCTTTCTGCCATTTACCTGCAGAACACAAGATCACATCGCATGACATTGGTCTCCTTACAGCTCCTGAGAAACACGCTCTAGTAACATGTGCTAATGCAGCACGTACAGCTAAACCCCGTTATAACGCCTCGCTATACCGCGAATCGGTTATAACGCGGTCTGAGCATGGCTCCCGAATTGAAAGCCTCCATTTTGCCGGCTTACCTGCATCTCAAATTTTCCATTTTGCCGCCTTACACTCTCCTCTTACAGCTCATCTCTCTCCTCTTCCTTCTTCCTGCTGTCCACGTGCTCATCTCTCTGCCCGTCGTGTGCCATCGGGGGTTTTTTTCTTCTTCAAACATTCAATTCAATGCTTTATTGACTACCAGACACAGACACAAATAAACATTAATACATTTTGTACAAAACACATGCAGGGATTGAACTCGGGACCTTCTGATACCAATGCCTTGCCTCTTACCTCTACACCATAGGCTTGGTGTGACAAGACAGAACCTATAAATATATTTATCCTCTACAACACAAGCTACATGTCAATGTGAAATCTTAAGTCTATTTCTAGCTGTCTATTAACTAATTAATAATTATTACTAAATATTTCAAATATTACTAAATACTTAATAATAATTATTAATACTTACTTATTAATGAAACATATTAATACTTACTAATTATTAATAATTAGTAAGTATTAATAATTGTTATTAATAATTAAGTATTAATAATTACTTAATAATTATTAGCACCCAATTAGTAATAATAATTATTAATACTTAATTATTAATAACAATTATTAATACTTACTAATTATTAATAGTTATTAAGTATTAATAAGTTTTATTAATAATTAAGTATTAATAATTATTATTACTACTTGGGTATTAATAATTATTAGGTATTAGTTATATTTATTAGTCAAAATTATTAATTGTTAATGATAATTAATAATCATACTTATTAATTATAATATAATTAATAATAATAGTATTATTAATTAATAATTATTAAAAAATAATTATTAATAATACTTAATACATAATTATTAATTAGTTAATTAACTGCTAATAATAATTAATCATCATACTTATTAATAATACATAATTAATCATAAAGAATGATTAATAATGAATTATTATTAATACATCATTATTGATTAATGAATAATTATTACTTAATAAAGAATAATAAAGAATTATATATTTATAAATTATACAACATAATTAAAATAATAATTTATTAAAAAAGTTAATTATACCATTTCATACAGGAATTGAACCCAGGACCCTTGCATATGTTGGTAAGAAGTTCTTCCACCAGACCACAGAACTGTGTGATGTCATAGACAGCTAGAAATAGACTTAAGATTTCACATTGACATGTAGCTTGTGTTGTAGAGGATAAATATATTTATAGGTTCTGTCTTGTCACACCAAACCTATGGTGTAGAGGTAAGAAGCAAGGCATTGGTATCAGAAGGTCCCGAGTTCAATCCCTGCATGTGTTTTGTACAAAATGTATTAATGTTTAATTGTGTTTGTGTCTGTGTCTTGTAGTCAATAAAGCATTGAATTGAATGTTTGAAAAAAACAATGGCATACGACAGCAAGAGAGCAGAGAGATATGAGCACGTGGACAGCAGGAAGAGGAGAGCACTGGTAGGGCGGCAAAATGGAGGAGATTTAAATCTGTAATGAGGAAGCTCCAGAGCTGATGCCGGTGAAATTTTAACGCGACCCCGGTTGTAACGCGGTCTTTGGGTTGTGGACCCCAAGGACCGCGTTATAACGGGGTTTAGCTGTATGTGCCATGTGCAATATTCACCGGTTACAGAACATTAAACGTGCTACCCCTTCTATCATGAAGATAAAGGGGTATATCAGGCGTGATTAACCCATCCTCTGCCAGAGGTGCATACATTGCATCCTCCGGCCTGTATATTGGTGAACGATTTGTTCCCCATAACGTACAGCCCATGTCACCTCTAGATTTCCCCCTACTCAGATGTTTATTGGGAAATTCCCCGGGGGGTTTCAATCTTAAGAGGGTTTTATTTATTTATTTTTACTAAGGAGACGACAGTGGGAAAGAAGAAGTGACAATACCTAATTTGCAGCAGAAAACGCATTTCCTCCAACATATACCTGTAAGAGACACAAATAACTGTTAGTATACACACACAAGTCTAACCCACGCTGACTCTTTTCTGTCTTTGACTCTACTCAGACCACCCTAAGCTGCATCTTCTTCTTCCTCCATCTCACCTCAGGACTTTGCTGACTTTAAGGAAAAGGTGGAATCCATACATCAGAACATCCCATCTGTTGCCTCCTTCCATCCTACACCTCTTTCTAACTCTCCTCCTGCCTTACTTGACTCTTTTTACGCTATCTCGGAGGATGTGTCACTGCTGATCTCCTCTTCTCCCTCTACCACTTGCCCTCTTGATCCCATTCCCTCCCATCTCCTAAAACCTCTTGCTCCTTCTATAATCCCTATGCTCACACAGATCTTTAACTCTTCCCTCTACTCTGGTACCTTTCCACCCTCCTTCAAGCATGCAACCGTTATACCATTACTCAAAAACAGCAAGCTTGACCCTACCTGTCCTAACTATCGACCTGTCTCCCTCCTGCCTTTTGCCTCTAAACTGCTTGAACGTCTTGTATTCTCTCGCTTGCTCCATTTTCTCAACACCTATTCTCTCCTAGACCCTCTACAATCTGGCTTCCGCACTGCTCACTACTGAAACAGCCCTCACTATAATAACTGATGACCTCCATGCTGCCAAAGACAGAGGTCATTACACTCGGCTCATATTACTCGACCTCTCTGCAGCATTCGACACCGTGGACCACCCTCTTCTCCTTCACATTCTCCATACTCTTGGTATTCGGAATAAAGCTCTATCCTGGATCTCCTCTTACCTCTCCCATTGTACTTTCAGTGTCTCTTTTGCTAACACCTCCTCCTCCTTTATTGATCTCTCTGTGGGGGTACCCCAGGGCTCTGTCCTGGGACCCCTTCTCTTTTCTCTTTACACACTCGCTCTAGGTGACCTAATCAAGTCTTTTGGGTTTAAATATCACCTCTATGCTGACGACACACAAATTTACCTTTCAACCCCTGACCTTACACCTGCTATACAGACCAAAGTTTCTGAATGCCTCTCTGGAATATCATCCTGGATGGCCATCCACCGACTGAAGCTTAACATGGCAAAAACAGAGCTCCTTATACTTCCTCCCAAACCTGGCCCTACTACTTCCTTCCACATTACTATTGGAAATACGATCATTCACCCAGTAGCCCAAGCACGCTGCCTAGGGGTTACACTTGACTCCTCTCTCACATTCTCCTCTCATATTCAAAACGTTTCTAAAACTTGTCGCTTTTTCCTCCGCAATATCACAAAGATACACTCTTTACTCTGTTACTCGACTGCTAAGACTCTGACTCAGGTCCTCATTCTCTCACGTCTCGATTACTGCAACCTCCTGCTGCCAGGTCTTCCTGCCTCTCCTAAACGCTGCTGCCAGAATCACTCTACTCTTTCCTAAATCTGTCTCCGCATCTCCCCTCCTGGCTTCCGATCAAATCCCGTATCTCACACTCAATTCTCCTGCTCACTTTTAAAGCTTTACACTCTTCTGCTCCTCCTTACATCTCAGCCCTAATTTCTCGCTATGCACCATCCCGACTCTTGCGTTCTGCTCAAGGATGTCTTCTTTCTACCCCCTTTGTATCTAAAACTCTCTCCCGCCTTAAACCTTTCTCACTTTCTGCCCCGCACCTCTGGAATGCCCTTCCCTTCAATACCCTCTATCCACCTTTAAGACCCACCTTAAGACACATCTGCTTAAAGAAGCATATGAATAGCACTGGATAATCCTGGACACATGATACATAAAGCTTGGCCCCTGTAACAGGGGACTTATCCCTGTTCACAAATGTGCCTCTAATCCAGCAGTGTGGTGGTTAACTGCTGGTAGCAAATTAACTAACACCACCTGCCTGATTACAGGTGGTAGAAAAAGCCTGCCTTTGAGACAGGAAGTCTCTCTCCTTAGCTCACTTGTGGGCTGAACTTTGGAGAACACAGATCTCTGGAGCTGACCTGTCTTGAGCTCCGCTAAGAAGAAACAGCAGAGCTGATTGCAAGACACCAAATAAGACTTCTAAACCTGGATGCTGATTTTCTGTGCATGCACAGGTGCGGTTCCAGGAGAGCAGAGAAGCTTACTCTACAGCAGCTAACAGATAAGACTTTCATTCTAAAGAGACTTCTTATATCTGCTTATGTTATGCTATGTGTTTGGGGCTGGGAAACCTGCTTAACTAGGAGTTGTGAATTGCATGGGATTTCACTAGAAATACTCCCAAGTGAATTAAGCTTTGTTTCCCCCCCCCTGTGTTTGGATGATTTCCTGATGAAAAGGAAAAGGCACAATAAAGCCTTATTATAATTTCACCTTATAAAAGCCTCCAATTGTGTACCTCTGTGAACGTCCGTCTACAGCCCCCTGCAGAGCACTTACTAGAATTCCCTCCTGCTGTCTCTGTACGTTCTCCCTACCTACCAATTAGATTGTAAGCTCCTCGGGGCAGGGACTCCTCTTCCTTAATGTTACTTTTATGTCTGAAGCACTTATTCCCATGACCTGTTATTTATATGATATGTATTACTACTGTGAAGCGCTATGTACATTTATGGCGCTATATAAAGACATACAATACAATAAATGAATAACTCAGTCTGGCAGCCGGATTGGCCCTGGCGAAATGCAGATTTGTTAGGCTGGGATAGACATGAAGTGCACATGGAAAAGGAACATGGTGTTGGATGCTCTGTACTCTATCATTTAGATTGTAAGCTCTTCAGGACAGGCATTCTAGTATCCAATATACACAATACTTGCAAACATCCCGATTGTGACAGTAGGGGTAGCTGGCCTCACCAAATAAAGGTAAAAGCCCAGCTAATTACCCATAAATCCGTGCAACCTGGCTCCCCGGTAATATTTAATACAGCCAAGGGTCTTTAATATCTGGGGGAGAACAGGGGATGTGCAAATGTAACCCATGTCTCTAAGCCTGTACTCTCTATTTCCTGTGTTAGCAGTTCCCCCAGTTTAGTGTGCTAGCATTGTTCTGCAAGTAAAAGTGCTGTATGTATAATCAATGTAAAAGAGATTAAAATGTCAGCCCTGTAAATGGTGTTTTGCAAACTGTATAGTACCTCTGTGTTATCCTTTTTATGGAAGCAGAGTTAGCAACCCACTTAGTTGAAGTTGCCCATAGAAATTATAGGATTGGAACAGCTAGGTGTCAGGACTCCTGGGGAGAGGTGAAAGGCTGCCGATCAGATCTGGGTGTAAGAGCATTGTACTGGCCAGACTATGAAGCACCTACCCAGCGGGAGGCAGATGACTGGCTAACAGAATCTGTTGCTGGGTCTCAGCCCCGCAGACGCTGTATCTGTGTGCCAGTTTGAATTCATCCCTCTCCAGACAGTCATACATTTAGCCGGCTCCCCTCTGATAGGCTCAGCCAGACAAGCCTCCGTTGAGCCCTCTATCGGTTTGCGCTGTGGTTGGCTGGATAACCTGCTCAATGTTAAAGATGGCTCACTGCAGCTATGAAAGGAGCCAGCGTTCCCAGCGTAAAGCAGTTGAGAATCCCGATCGGAGCTGTGTGCTCGTGGGATTCTGTGAGTGAGTCTGCAGAGATCGCTGGCGGCTTATTCAAAGTTGCTATTTGGAGAATAGCGCTTGGGATTCCTGAAGCAGAGAAGCGGACAGGGTAAACCCGTTTGAAGTGGGTCCCTGCACTTAGTCGAGGCTAGAGACTTCCCCCCAGGTCCCCAGTGTGGTGAGGGTATGCTATATTGTGTATTTGCTGGTTTGCCGAGAATAATTTCCAGTTGTTAAATTACTTTGTCCTGTACTTAGTGATAGTGAACCCAGAAGTTATCGGTGTTAAAAAGTTCCTGGTCCCCCGTGACACCGATGTTATTAGTATTTTTGTTTGGGAGTCTCATCGCAGGGAGACTGTGACAGAGAGAAGAGATCCCTGGCCATTGGAGAGTTAGTCACATCGCAGGGTGACAGTGACAGAGAGAACTTAGGGCCACAGACTGTCCCTTGCCCTGCAGCGTGACACTGAGGTGGTCACTTGACCTGCCTGTGCCTCTGGGTATAAATACTACTTAACCCTTTCTCTGTATCACTCTGTACAAAGCAATTCAAACAGTGCAGGAATTAGTGCCCCTCCAGTAGAGAGGAAACATTACAATGACCCCGATCGTGCGTTATAAACAGGGAGAGTGACTTACAGACAAGCAGCAGCGGGATGACGAGACACAGGAGGATTGCAGAAATAATGATACTGATCCTTATCCTAACATCCCGACTCCCTGAAACACACACAAAGCAATTAATTATCCTGTTGTAGCAGCAATCACACCAAATTTGATATTTGTTTTCTGTATTACATGAATCTGGGCGTTTCCATGGTCCCCCAACATCCAGGAACACCTCTGTTCCTGAGGGATAAGGGTTCATTTTTTTAAAAAAAGTTTGAGATAACCAAAAAAAAAAAAAAAATGTAACAAACATTGCCGGCCGGGACCTGATCGCCCGATGCAGCTTTCTATTGTCTGTGAGAGCAATCCCGGGCCCTGCAGCCATATACTGCCGGCCGTATGATGGAATAAGGGGGCGTCTCACCGTAAGGTCCCCATAAATTACAGTATCTATTCTATTCTTTATATTTATTACATAGGGATAGTGGAAAATGTGATTAATACACAAATTCCCAGTGACATGAGCGGTTTATTTCACACCCTCTTACCAGCGGCATCACAGAGCAATGAGAGCTTAGGGAAAACATAACAGGTTAAAGAAACTAGTTCTGGGGAGCAGGGGATCCCCCTTTACTTCATTGAGACTTCCCACGTGACTCAATCATTCAGCAAGTGAAGTCTGAATGAAGCAACGGGGGAATTGATGAAGTTGCCACAGCGGCGAAATGCGTATGGCAGGAACAGCGTCTCATTCAGACTTCACTTGCTGAATGAGTCCTATGTGGAGAGAGCGCAGCTATAACCAAGCTTTGCAACAGAGCAGGAAGAGGAGAGCAGCTCCCACAATATCACCCGCTGACCAATCACCTGACAGATGAGCTGGTTTTGTATTGCACACCACGTGAGTGCATCGAATGTGTTTTTAACGCATGGATATTAAATGACCGTATTACACTATGGAAGCTGGTGCTGCTCTTTCCTTGTGTCTTTAAGTCACACCTGGATAGGTTGGTCCTATATGATCCTCCTGCATACCTGTGGGATCCGTTTTGGGAGATCAGTAAGTGCTTGTTTCAGTTTGCTGCATCAGTCACTGGGTTTCATTTTTGAACTTTATTTTTCTTTCACCGTTAGATATATTCTAATATCCCTATATTAGATTTGTTTTCTATGCTTTTTTCCGTTACATCTCTATGCATTGGCCACTTATTAATGATATTTAATGTGTTACAAAGTCTTCAATATCTGTTTTTTTTCACTCGATACCCTAATTCGTCACAAAACTAACACCGGGGATCATTAGATTTAGCGCACACTATTTCTTACTTTTCTCTACCTTTTTTTGAGTACTGATTTCACTCTGTTGGATCCATAGGGATATTTGGTTATGTAACTAAATAGAATTGGTGTGGGAAAAATATACGTGACAATGCATATTTGTGAGATTACGCATAAATCCCCCAGAAGCCTATAGGACTAATTTATATTATGTTGGGATCTGGCCCCTTCAGCATTTGTGTTCGTGTTAGAAATAATGGTTTTCTGCATCTCTAGCATGTAAAGTTACTGATTTGGGGTCATATCTCCTGAACTAAGCAGCGGATTTTAATACGTGGTCCCTGTCGCCTGCTGCTGTATCCCCCAAAATCTATATGGGTTTCGCCTCCCTATTTTGTAGGGGGCGGTAGCCTAGTGATTCCATCTTCATGTTCTATCCAATGTGTAAAAATGGTTCTCCATGGGCCCCCCCTTATAATGATTATGTAGATGGGGTTCATAGGGTAACTACCAGGATCAAGGGGCGTGTCCCAGAACTTCACTTTCGGGATTGTGCTTCTGTCCTACTCCTCCCCCTCAAAACATAATTCTGGTACCTAGTCACCCTCCAGCTTACACACACATACCTTTGGGCTGGAGGTGATACTCAGCACTGCTGTTACTAACGCTGTTCTGCAAGAGGCAGGAGTATCTTCCGTCGTCCTCTCTCCCGGCTGTTGGGATGAGCAGGGTCCGGTTTCCCTCGCCTAGAACATACGTAGAGGGGACACGTGTGCCATCTTTCAGCCATCTCACTGTAACATTGTCACCCAGGAAGTGACAGGTCAGCTGGATGTCTGAGCCCAGCTGGCTGGAGTTACTGGTAATAGCAGCGGAGATGGGATCTGGGGGAAAAAAAGAATTTGTTACAGAAGCGATATCGGCCCAAATCCCTCGCAGATAAACATCAGGAAGAGGATTACAGTTCAACGTCTTATGTAAGTAGGGTAGGGGCAACCACGCCCCCCCTTATGTCTACAGGATCCACCAATAACACCCCCCCCAACACCGTTTCACCCCTCCACCATGAATATGCTAGGGAAATTAGATTGTCAGCTCCCCCACCCAGTGTACATAATGTATATTATGAGTTGTGTGATGTATTATGGCTTCCATTCCCCTGCATATTACAGTGCGGGACCCATATACATGCGTGTAACACACTTATTATATGGGATTTATTTCAGAAAGGCCGACTATTTCTGTTCTTAGAACAAATATTGTACAAATCTTTCTAAATCCGGTGTAATGAGCGTCAGAGGGAGTCGCACACAGCTTGAGCGAGACGCTTTATCTCAGACATAAGGCTAAGCTCTCCGGGACAGGTTGTTATTGTACCTGTATTACTTCACTGTGACGGTATACTCAGCGCTGTATAATAAAATGGGGTGTGTAAGAGAACTTACCCTGTACTGTGAGGTGCGCACGCTGGGATTCCCCATTCCTCCACAGCTCACACCTATACCATCCTCCATCTGCCTTGGTTACGTGATGCAGCGTGAATCTGCCCTGTGAGGTGTCACATTCAGTCCGATTTGTGTACTGGTCGATAAATTTAGCGTCACGATCCCCCACATGGTAGTGAAACAGCATAGTGGTCTCATAGTAGCAGCGTACAGGCCCATCAGCGGAGACAGTGATATTAAACGGGAATGTGACACATCCAGACACGGAGGCGTGAAGATATATTTCTAAAGGTAGAGATAAGAAACATGAGAGTTTGGGGAGACCTTTCACCCCGTCCCAGATTCTCATACACAGAACTAACCTGGGGATGTGAGGACCAACATTACAGAATCATTATTTTTTTCTTACAAAGCTTTTGCACTTTACCCTTAGAAATGTGACAGGTGAAAAAAAAAAATAATAAAAAAAGTGTCGATCATCGCAAATAAATGTAAGGCGCCGTTAGTCGCCCCCTTTCGCCCTAGAAGGTATTTAACCCCTTAAAGACCAGGCAAAGCAAACACAGTGAAGGTGTAATTAAACCCAGACCCCCGGCCAGGTGACTGCCCCCGTCGGACGGTTATGTGCCGGCTGTCACAGCAGCAAATGTTGCAAAAGAAATAATCCGTGCAGCTCTCGTCTAACTGGGGGTTCCCATGTCTCACCCGCAGTAACCCCGCTCAGGGCAGCGATTCCCAGGCAGCAGCAGCACAGCGCAGTGACCGCGGCTCTCATCTCCATGTGTCCCGGTGCGGCGGCTTCTCTCAGTGAGACCCAAACTTCCGCGCCAAACCAACCAAATCATAAACGCACATCACATCATTTTCCCGCGTATTTATAGCGTGTAGTAATATACACAGCATTATATACACACAGTGGGATTATAACACCTGCGTGTGTGGGTTTGTGTAATAACATATGCACAGTACCACTATATAATATGCACACAGTGTGGGGCGCATTATTTCCCATTTCTTTACACTAGAAAAAAAGTTTCTTTTTTTATTCCATGTTAGAGCTGGACATGCTCAGCGGCCAGATATGCACACGTGACACTCTTATAGGCTTTTCTTCGAGGGACTCGTGCTTTAAATAACGCTGCACTAATGGGCAGAGTAATAAATAAGACTTGTTCAGCCTAACCCCAATCTGCCATTTTAACGCTCAACTATCCCACTGCAATCAGGCGTCAGACATTCCAGTTGCTTAGGCTGCGGCCACAGTACCTGCGCTGCAAGCGCATCAGCGAGGCTGGCGGCGCGTGCAGCCGATTCCCCTGGTCTGCAGGGAGCTGCAGACCAAAAGACAGAGGGGGCGCGTGACGGGGGAGCAGCCGTGACGTCACCCGGCAGGTTCGCCCTCATTGGCTGAACCGCCAGGGGGCGTGGCTTAGCGCTCCGTCGCGACTCCTGCTCCCAATTCTCTTGCGAGCAGGAGTCACGGGCGGCGGAGGGCAGTGCCTCCTCCCCTCGCAGCGGTCTCATTGTGCAGTGGCTATTGTCCCTGCAGCATCTCCAACAGCGGGCGCTGAGTTAGCCAGCGGGGACCTGGCCTTATGGTGGTAGAAATACCCCATGGTGGTGATAGAGGGGGCGGGGGGTGTGAGGGGGGAGGAGGTGTCAACAACCCCAAACAGGTAAGGTTTCATGATATCCCTGCTTTAGCACATGTGGCTCAGTCTTCGACTGTGTGCTGATGCAGGGATACCATTAAAATCTGACCCGTTTGGGAGGAGCGGGGCCTTGAGCACTGGAGCCGAGTCCCCGTATTAAGGACTGTGACGGCTTCATTTGGGTGTGACAGCATCTTCCCTGCTTACAATGGCATATCAGGGACAGGCGAAATTATGTCTTATTTCTGCTTCTATAGTAACAGCTCCAGAGCGCGAAGAATCCGGGAATGTGTAAGAAAACACAACTAGAGAAACATCACACCACACTGAAACCATCACACCACACTGAAACCATCACACCACACTGAAACCACAACACGAAAGCCAATAGATAAAAATGAAACAGAAGCTGTCCTTGATGGTAACAAAGTTGCAAGTCCTTGGATGCTAAAGAGAAGGAAAAGGAGCCACAATAGTGAAGTACTACTAGGCAACTTTGCGCAAATAGAAAATTGTCTACTTGCAATGTAGCAGATAACATATCCACACTGCCTAATTCTATCCCCCAAACACTCAGAAGGGAAATCTGAATGTCCCTCCCGGCTACGAAATCCTCCGTCAGTGGAGCTGTTGCCCCTATAGTAGAGTCCCAAATCTGTATGCCGGGTTGTTGCTCCTGCACTGGAACCTCACGAACAGCGATCCAAATCTCGCGCTGTTATGACGTCAGACGCCGGCATGGGAATCGGTCCACTAATGAACCACATGATTCCACCGTACTGCAGTCAGCGATCTCTTTACCGAGTTAGCAAAAGGGGAGCAGATTTATCACTGAAGCGCTATAAAATATATGCACAAATTACAAACCCAACGCGTTTCGTTCCTAGCGTGGAACTTCGTCAGGTGATTAAAAAGAGAGAACCCAAATCCTATGGGAATCCTATGTATAGGAATTGAAACCCTTTCTCTCAATTGGAGGAGTGACAGGGATGCTCACCGCAGACTGGACGAGACCGCGAGGCGGAGGTGGGGATACTAGTAACCACTGACCTGCAGCCACGTCCGGAGTGCAGAGTAACGGTCGTGTAGCCGGGCCAGGTTAGGAGAGGTCAGGGTTGTAGATAAACTCGCCGTGGTCAAGGGTTGGAGAAGGTAGAATCGTCGTTATCAAGGAGGGGAGAGAGTGGAAGTCCAGACGCGAGCCGAGGTTAAGAGGTCAGAGAAGGGGATATGATAACTATGTACAAATATATTCGGGGACAGTGCAGGGAGCTATCAAAAGAACTATTCATCCCACGGGAAGTACAAAGGACTCGGGTCCATCCCTTAAGGTTGGAGGAAAGGAGATTTCACCAGCAACAAAGGAAAGGGTTCTTTACAGTAAGGGCAGTTAGAATGTGGAATTCATTACCCATGGATACTGTGATGGCAGATACAATAGATTTGTTAAAAAAAAAAGGGTTGGACATCTTTTTAGAAAGGAAAGATATACAGAGATATAGCAAATAAGTATACATGGGAAGGATGTTGATCCAGGGAGTAATTCGATTGCCAATTCTTGGGGTTAGGAAGGAATTTATTTCTCCGCTTATGAGATATCATTGGATGATATGACACAGGGGTTTTTGTTTGCCGTCCTCTGGATCAATAAGTATAGATGTAGGATTAAGTATCTGTTTTATAAATTCAGCGTACTGTAGGTTGAACGTATGTCTTTTTTCAACCTCATCTACTATGCAACTATAAGGCTCTATGCAGTCAGCCTGGCCATACATTTAAGTTGCCAGCTTCAAAGCGGATAAACCAAGGAGAAAAAGAAACCAAACTGTTGGCACTCGTAGTCCCTATTCTGAATGATTGATCTTGGGATAAAAATCTTTAAATGATCATAGATATTAAAATAATGGGGATTAAAATCGTAAACAAAGGACACACACTTGAATCTCCTATGTCGAGTACATATGGTGCTCTGGATCCAGAAATAAAATGAAAAAATTGAGTGATATTAAATCAATAATCCCTACGGCTCTGATATGCAGATTGTCCTTGCAAAATGATGTCTCTAGGACAGTAGGGGTATAGGAAGAGAAGGTGAGTGATCACACGTATAACTGTAATAATTATATGTGCCTGAGTAGGTGGAATTACTAATAGGGTACTATACTGACAATCAGCATCAATGAAGCAATTAAATGAGTATATAAGTACCCCAGCTCTAATGTACAGATTGACCGTGGAGGCACACAGTAAAATTACAAATGATCACTTCTCTCAGTAGAGGGCTGCAATGATGAGCAATGCTAAGGAATATAATTGCATCAGTCAGCCACCGAGATAATAAGCACCAAGTGTTACCGTAAGTACTTGCCAGAAGATCCTACGTTATGGCTATGGAAAGCCACAGAGGTAACTATACCAATGGTACTTAGAATGTGGTGTGGTAATGTTTATACCCATATTCATAAATGGGCTCGACCGCCAAGTACAGTATGGAACACAATATCTTCCTGAAATAATTAGTAAGATAATAAAATATACCCTAACTGCTGTTGTCCTTGAAGATCTCATCCGTATACAGTAATATGGCTCTGCTCTCTTGTGCAGCGGTGGGGACTGGCAGCTGATCGCCGTGCGAACCTGCTTGCTGCAACGTCAGTGCTGTCCCTGTGGAAATGGCCGACGCGCGCTTTTCGCGTGAAAAACGCTTTTTCAAGGCAACTATGAGGGGGGAGAGGTCCCATACAAACAAGGCGGGTATTTAAATGGGTCAGAGTTCTTCCTGTGATTGCCGCATTATGTAATGGTCTATATGAACTCAGCGCAGACATACAGTGTAGTCTGGTACTTAGTAACATATGTGGCAATATGACAGATACTTAGAAATGCACAATTACTAACAATAGCTGTCACTGTAGAAGTCATTGTTGCACTTGGTTGGCTACTGTGAGATACTTTAAGAGTTAGACCATGGTACATAGTGAAATAACACAACCAATGTTCCAGCAATCTCAAATTTAAGCAAATAAGTAAACCAAGGTAAATGCCAAACTGATAATATTTAATATGAGTACATGACAATAATAAACTTGGAGAAATGTCACACAAGTGGGTAATGTGTCAGTGGACCCTTAAAAAAAGTAGGACAGGGAGTGCACAAAGCAAAAAATAGGGGGGGGGGGCATAGTGGAAAAAACACAAAGGGAAAACGGAGGGTAGTAAGGGGGCAGCGTTTCGGGGAGCGTTATGTTACTGTTTTAGGGGGGAGCCTGGGTCCTTCTTGTTCCTGTTGCACCCTATACTTAGACAACACTCAAGAATGAAGGTCAATGACTATCACTTGTTTTTGCTCATGGTACAGTGAATGCCCCGAGTATACAAATATAGGGCAAATGGGGTGGATATGAATACCACCCTAATTAGTATAATTGAGGAGTAAAATATTGTAATATCTAATGGCTCAAACAAGGCCATTTAATTGTGGGAGAGTATGTATAGAGGGTTGCTGGTGAACACAACCCTGAGGTGGGTACAGAACTTCCACATAATTAATAATTAGTAGTTTGTCATTCAAGTACTCATGGCAGGAATATAGCATCCCCGATTCCAAGTAGGCTACTGTAAGAAGCTATATGATGGTGCAAACTGAACACGTTTCCATGTTAGAGGAGGAGAGAAGAGAGGAAGGGCTATAGTGGATGCCAAACTCACTTACTAGAGTGATAGTTGGTACCCAAGCACCTATATGAATGAAGTGAATAGGAACCCTTCGATGAGGCCATTAGGTGACAGCGTATTCAAGGTGTAAATCCATTTTGCCTCTTTTTGTAATAGGGCTGTGTCCCAGTCACCGCGTCTTTGACCATTAGAAAATTGGTCAATACCAACAAACTTAATTGATGTTAGGTCTCCCTGGTGGCAATTGTTAATGTGTCTCACTAAAGGTTTGTCTGCTTTGTTGCGTACGGTACCAATTCTACCAGTTCAGGGATGCCTTGTGGAAAAGCCACAAAATAACTGGCACTACCAAGGATCTCAATCACTACAGATGCTTGCGGAACATGTGCACAAGACAAACAAGGCATGCAAAAGCACAATATTACTCTGACAATCTCCACCAGAACACATCAAACCCAGCTAACTTCTGGAAGGTTATCAACAACATATTCCAGCCTTCTAACCATCAACACCCAAGTAATATCACCAAGGGCGATATTACTCTGACAAACCCCACCAACATTGCAAATGTATTCAATGATTACTTTGTGGGGTGTGCTACTAACTTATTAGCAAAACGCAACCCAAACCACAAACCTGAATCTCATTCTGGGAGTACCCCTATAGCCCCACCCCCTCCCAACATTGCCCACAATTTTCAATTTGGCCCAGTATCCGAAGAAGAGATTACACAAGCGCTTCTCAAATTAAAACTAAGCAGCCAATGTGGACCTGACTTATTACAATCTAAGTTCCTAAGACTTGGTGCCCCAGCAATTGCCAAACCAATTGCTTCCATAGTCAACTCAATCCTGTCTGCTGGCCATATCCCTAAGACCTGGAAAGCTGCCAGAGTTGTCCCAATTTCAAAAGTGGGGACAAAAACACTGTCTCAAACTACAGACCAATCTCCCTTCTCCCAATTCTATCCAAAGTCATGGAAAAATGTGTGCACTTCCAATTAAGCAATTACTGTAACAAGACAAATTTCCCTAGCCAATTCCAATCTGGCTTTCGCCCCAAACACTCTACCGTAACTACCCTGCTAAAAATTTGCAATGAAATCCGGCCGCTCATCCTTCCCTTACCGTGCACCCCAAAACTGGAACAACCTAGACTCTCACATCCACCACCAGCCTAAGTTCTTTGAAATCTAAGGCTGTCTCACATTTTATATTTAAAACCAGAGACATAACATAAAACACAGACAAAGCTCAGTGCACATCCAGAAAAACTTATATACGGTACAGTGCCTAAATATACATGTATAAATAACTAATAAATAAAATGGTCTTTTAGTTTAACATTTTGGCCAAATTGTTGTAAGCCCTTGAGCCAAACTTCACGGCAGACCACGTTCAAGGGTCCCTACACTAATATAAATTCTTAATAACCTGTGCACTGCCAGGAAGAATGATTTATAATAAATCTGTCAATATGAGTTGCAAAAGTTCTAAGTCTGATTGAAGCTTTTATTAACCTGTACATTACCAGGAAAAGCACTCTGTAATAGATTTGTCACAATCACACTGCATGCAGGCAAGTTCCCCTGATAGTTGGAGATGCCATGGAGTGAGCTTTTAACCATTTAAATGTGGGAGGGAGTGAGCTTCAATTGGATAGGAGGTTGCCACCCTCCAAAACAGCCAAGACTAGCTGCACAAGAATTATAAAACATACAGAACACCAACAAGCTCAAATTGAACCCCCAAAATACCCACAACATATATATAAGCATATAAGTTTCACAGAGGAGTGCTACTGAGCATGGCAATTTATATTTAAAACCAGAGACATAACATAAAACACAGACAAAGCTCAGTGCACACCAACTAGGGAAAGGTCTTTCATAATAGACCGATATTAATACCCTAAAAGGAGCAGTACTCAGCTGTTAATTAGGTATATGCATATACAGAATTTACAGCAGTGACACTAACTTACCAGTATTGCAAAACTAATACTAGTGTCTATCCTAGCCCTGTTATTACACACTTGGGATGTACACGTGTTAAGTATCACACACTTGTATTTAAATACCACCACCCACACATGCTGGTGTTAAAAACTCATAATAGGTGCACATAGACCTAGATCTGTATACACAAGTCTATAATGTACCATTAGCTGCAGCCCAAAAGCAGCTAAGTACAGGTCCAATCAACTAGTGCACCTACTAGTATTTCAATACTGGGGCACTACATCTGTGGTCCACACAGCCGCTACTTTCATTACAAGAACTCTAGCCCATTCTCTCCATATGAGGAACACTAGGGCCAGTGAATTACCCTAACACTGGGCATTAATACACCATTGTATACTCCTCTGGATACACCTATCCATAGAGTTAGCCACACTTGGCATCATTTAATCATTGTTTTAAACCCCAATATTTTAACGATATTGTCAATTAATAAAGTTATTTTAAATAAATCACCAATTCATACAGAAACAGAGTGCTATCTACAGGGGCTCTGTCTGTCCACTATGTATTAAGTTATACGCCCTTTGCAGCACCAGTTTCATTGTTCCATAGTAAAGCTGAAGCGGGGGTAAACATACGTATAAACCTAAATAATACCCGAGCTTAGGCAATTGATTAATTTATGAATCTGGTACACTTTGGACTTGTGCCAGTTCTTAAATTCCTTAGTAATGTGCATGTACTGGCACGCCTTACATCTGTTGCAGCTGAAAAACCCCAAGGGTTTAGGAGGTAGCCAGGTTCTTGGCTATGTATCGCTGAAATGACTGTGGACTAATATGTCCCTGATGTTTTGCGCACGTCTGCTGACCACCGTTTTGCGCACGTCTGCTGACCACCGACGGGTGTGTAGAACTTCAGTAATGTGGGTATCTGCCTTTAAAATGTACCAGTGCTTTTGGAGAATGGCTCTGGCATACTGCCATTGTTTATTGAAGGTGCCCACAAACCGCATCTTCAGTGCCTCTGAAGATACGTATATCGAGGAACACACACACACACACACACACACACACACACACACCAGGACAGCCACAGAAAACCACACACACACACACACACACACACCAGGACAGCCACACACACACACACACGGACAGCCACAGAAAACACACACACACACACACACACACACACGGACAGCCACAGAAAACACACACACAAGCCACAGAAAACACACACACACACACACACACACACACACACACACACACACACACACACCAGGACAGCCACAGAAAACCACACACACACACACACACACACACACACACACACACACACACACACACACACACACACACACACACACACACACACACACACACACACACACACACACACAATGTTTGTGTTATAGCTGCACGGTCACCCGCTCCTGTTACAGCGCCGCCCCCGGTAATGAGACAGACCCGGGTCTATCACACGCCCCCCGGGTCTCACCCGCAGTAACCCCGGTCAGGGCAGCGATTCCCAGGCAGCAGCAGCACAGCGCGGTGAGCGCGGCTCTCATCTCCGTGTCCCGGTGCGGCGGCTTCATCCAAGTGAGGCCCAAACTTCCGCGCCAAACCAAATCATTCTGCATCAGCCAATGAGGCCTCACCATCTCGAATATGTTAATTAACTCCGCCAAACAATGGCTGCTGAGAAAAATGCTGAGAGGAAATGCACGTCACGTCATCATTTTCCCGCGTATAGTAATATACACAGCATTACACACACACAGTGGGATTATAACACCTGCGTGTGTGGGTTTGTGTAATAACATATGCACAGTACCACTATATAATATGCACACAGTGTGGGGCGCATTATTTCCCATTTCTTTACACTGGAAAAACGCTTCTTTTTTTATTCCATGTTAGAGCTGGACATGCTCAGCGGCCAGATATGCACACGTGACACTCTTATAGGCTTTTCTTCGGGGGACTCGTGCTTTAAATAACGCTGCACTAATGGGCAGAGTAACAAATAAGACTAGTTCAGCCTAACCCCAATCTGCCATTTTAACGCTCAACTATCCCACTGCAATCAGGCGTCAGACATTTCCGTTGCTTATGGTGGTAGAAATACCCCATGGTGGTGATAGAAAGGGGGGGTGATAGAAAGGGAAGGGAGGGGGGGTGATAGAAAGGGAAGGGAGGGGGGGTGATAGAAAGGGAAGGGAGGGGGGGTGATAGAAAGGGAGGGGGGTGATAGAAAGGGAGGGGGGGTGATAGAAAGGAGGGGGGGTGATAGAAAGGGAGGGGGGGTGATAGAAAGGGAGGGGGGGTGATAGAAAGGGAGGGGGGGTGATAGAAAGGGAGGGGGTGATAGAAAGGGAGGGGGGTGATAGAAAGGGGGGGGAGGGGGGTGATAGAAAGGGGGGGAGGGGGGTGATAGAAAGGGGGGGAGGGGGGTGATAGAAAGGGGGGGGAGGGGGGGTGATAGAAAGGGGGGGAGGGGGGGTGATAGAAAGGGGGGAGGGGGGGTGATAGAAAGGGGGGAGGGGGGGTGATAGAAAGGGGGGAGGGGGGGTGATAGAAAGGGGGGGAGGGGGGTGATAGAAAGGGGGGGAGGGGGGTGATAGAAAGGGGGGGAGGGGGGTGATAGAAAGGGGGGGAGGGGGGGTGATAGAAAGGGGGGGAGGGGGGGTGATAGAAAGGGGGGGGTGATAGAAAGGGGGGGAGGGGGGGTGATAGAAAGGGGGGGGAGGGGGGGTGATAGAAAGGGGGGAGGGGGGGGGTGATAGAAAGGGGGGAGGGGGGGGGGGTGATAGAAAGGGGGGGAGGGGGGCGTGATAGAAAGGGGGTGATAGAAAAGGGGGGAGGGGGGATGATAGAGGGGGAGGGGGAGTGGGTGGTGTGAGGGTCCCCAGGTCAGGTTCTCAGGGTATCCCTGCTTCAGCACATGTGGCTCAGTCTTCGACTGTCTGTGTTGAAGCAGGGATACCATTAAAATCTGACATGTTTAGGAGGGGGGGGGGGGGGCTTGAGCACTGGAGCCGAGTCCTTGTATTAAGGACTGTGACGGCTTCAGTTCAAAGCACACTGAAACCACAACTAGAGAAACACATCACAGCACACTGAAACCACAATTACAGAAACACATCACAGCACACTGAAACCACAACTAGAGAAACACATCACAGCACACTGAAACCACAACACAAAAGCCAATAGATAAAAATGAAACAGAAGCTGTCCTTGATGGTAACAAAGTTGCAAGTCCTTGGATGCTAAAGAGAAGGAAAAGGAGCCACAATAGTGAAGTATTACTAGGCAATTTAATGCGCAAATAGAAAATTGTCTACTTACAATGTAGCAGATAACATATCCACACTGCCTAATTCTATCCCGCAAACACTCAGAAGGGAAATCTGCATCTCCCTCCCGGCTACGAAATCCTCCGTCAGGGAGCTGTTGCCCCTATAGAAGAGTCCCAAATCTGTATGCCGGGGTGTTACTCCTGCACTGGAACCTCACAAACGGTGATCCAAATCTCGCGCTGTTATGACGTCAGTCGTCGGCATGGGAATCGGTCCACTAATTAACCACATGATTCCACCGTACTGCAGTCAGCGATCTCTTTACCGAGTTAGCAAAAGGGGAGCAGATTTAACACTGAAGCGCTATAAAACATATGCACAAATTACTAAAAAAATTTAGTAGGGTTAAAAAACCCTACGCATTTCGTTCCTAGCGTGGAACTTCGTCAGGGGCAATAAAAAGAGAGAACCCAAATCCTATGGGAATCCTATGTATAGGAATTGAAACCCTTTTTCCCAATTGGAGGAGGAGTGACAGGGATGCTCACCGCAGACTGGACGAGACCGCGAGGCGGATGTGAGGATATTAGTAACCACCGACCTGCAACCACGTCCGGAGTACAGAGTAACGGTCGTGTAGCCGGGCCAGGATAGGAGAGGTCGGGGTTGTAGATAAACTCGCCGTGGTCAAGGGTAGGAGAAGGTAGAATCGTCGTTATCCGTAGTCGTTGTCAAGGAGGGGAGAGAGTGGAAGTCCAGAAGCGAGCCGAGTTTAAGGGGTCAGAGAAGGCAGAGGTCCAGGTACAAGCTGTGGTCAAAAACAGGAAGCAGAACAAGGCAGGGCAGCAAGTTGCTTTAGGCAAGCACACGTAACAAATACGTTTATGCTGTCAGTTTGCAGGAGGGCTGGCTGAGTATATAATGCAGGGTAACGAACAATCAGATATAGGCTGTCCACTGACCCCTGGGGAGGGGCGGGGTGCATAGAAGCTGTGGAATAATTGAGGGAATTAACCGCTTGTTTGATTGTGTCTGCGCGGCGACTGTGCGTAGCTAGCGTGCGCCGCTTGTGTCGTCACGGGGACGGAGCTTGGAGATGGTCCCTGTGATGTTTCCCTTACTGGCAGCGCAACGCATGTGTCACGGGGCGGGGCCTAAGCCCGATCCTGACAAGGAGATAACCATTAATTAACAGGAGACCAGACCCAGGGACCCTCCTGAGGGCGAGACCTTATTCTGGGCGATGGCTGTGTAATTGGGGTGCACTGGGAGGTGTTGGGGGGAGATATTGCCTGTTTTTAGCACCCTGCGTGGAGGTGAGTCAGCTGGATGTTCTCGCCCATTTCACGTACACAGGTCACGTACACACAGCTGTGGCATTCGAGACAAACGGGATCTCCAGGAGAGATACACTATAAAACCATATAGATCAGGGGGTGCAAACTAGGCGGGGGGGTGGAGAGGAAGAGGGGGGTTGGAGAGGAAGGGGGAGGGGGGTTGGAGAGGAAGGGGGAGGGGGGGGTGGAGAGGAAGGGGGAGGGGGGGGGTGGAGAGGAAGGGGGAGGGGGGGGGGGAGAGGAAGGGGGAGGGGGGGGTGGAGAGGAAGGGGGAGGGGGGGTGGAGAGGAAGGGGGAGGAGGGGTGGAGAGGAAGGGGGAGGGGGGGGTGGAGAGGAAGGGGGAGGGGGGGTGGAGAGGAAGGGGGAGGGGGGGTGGAGAGGAAGGGGGAGGGGGGGGTGGAGAGGAAGGGGGAGGGGGGGTGGAGAGGAAGGGGGAGGGGGGGTGGAGAGGAAGGGGGAGGGGGGGTGGAGAGGAAGGGGGAGGGGGGTGGAGAGGAAGGGGGAGGGGGGTGGAGAGGAAGGAGGAGGGGGGGTGGAGAGGAAGGGGGAGGGGGGTGGAGAGGAAGGGGGAGGGGGAGTGGAGAGGAAGGGGGAGGGATTTTCTAATGAGGTGCCAAACCAAGCCCCGCACTCTTCCTCACAATATTTAAATTGAGTGCCGGGGGAGAGCGCAGGGCCTCTAACTGCTTCTTACCTTCTCTCTGGCTTCTCCTCCTACATTTTCTGATGGTGACGACACGTCGCCATGACAGATGTGAAATGGCGACAGATTGCTATGAGAACGCAAAGTCTCAGAGATGAGGAGATTAGGAGATGCTGGAGAGCAGGGGGGGAGGGGGAGAGACGACCTAATATTTGTGCACACCTGGTATGGATGATACTGAAGACATGCGAGAGAAGGTTGTGTGGTCAGACGAGACAGAAGCGTAACTTTTTGGTCTAAATTCCAAGCGTTACATCTGGCGCAAGCTCAACACTGCACATCACCCAGTCACCACCATCCCAACTGTCAGGCATGGTGGGGGCAGTATCATGTTATGGGGACGCTTCTCTTCAGCAGGGACTGGCAAGCTTGTCAGGATAGAGGGGAGAATGGATGGTGCAAAGTACAGGTAAACCCCGTTATAGCGTGACCCGTTATAACGCGAAATCTGTTATAACGCGGTTTTCACGTGGCTCCCGTTGGGCATAAATTGGGACAAAACATCCCCCCCCCCCGCTCACAGCCCCCCCCTTGCTCAAAGTACACACCAGCTCACAAAGTACCCCCCCTGCTTACAGTACCCCCCCTCTCTCACAGTATCCCCCCTCTGCTCACAGCCCCCCCTTGCTCACAGTACACACCAGCTCACAAAGTACCCCCCCTGCTTACAGTACCCCCCCTCTCTCACAGTATCCCCCCCCTGCTCACAGCCCCCCCTTGCTCAAAGTACACACCTGCTCACAAAGTACCCCCCCTGCTTACAGTACCCCCCCTCTCACAGTATCCCCCCTCTCACAGTATCCCCCCCCCCTGCTCACAGTACCCTCCTGCTAAAAATACCCCCCCCTGCTCAAACAGTAACCCCCCCCCCCTGCTCAACCAGTAACCCCCCTCCCTACTCACTGTAATCCCCTTCTCAAATTCACTTCATCTGTTCCCCACTTCTTCTCGCCGGCTTCATACAGTTCCTTTGTGTCCTGCTTAGCGAGTGAATCGTCCACACTGCTCCCCTGGTCTCTCCCGGCAGTTGACAAAGACACCAGAATCTCTCGAACATGCCAGATGTGTCGGAGCAAATATCATCCTCCAGGCTCCTCGCATATTTGATTCTGTAGGTCTCGTTAATGCGCTTGATCTCATCAGGAGAGCGTGAAGCCAGAATCTCGATCAGACACCCCTCACGTGCGCCATGCGCATGCGCCGTGTGTGCGGCTCGTGAGATGTGGATGTTGCCTGCCAGTTCCCTCTGCTCCTCTGCGGTTCCGGCGTGTAATGACCCAGCGGGGTCATGTGACGTCACGGCATGTCAACGTGACCCTGCGGGGTCATTTGACACCAGTAACCATGGAGACGCAGTAAAGGTTAAACAAACATGACATTAAAGTTTAATAAAAGGATTACAAATTGAATAATATTTAACACAAATGAAGTGATAACATGTACTGTATAATACAACAAAAAGTACTGTGTGTAAAATAGAATAAAACTGTAATAAAGTGACACCTAAACAAACCTCTGACCCCCTCTGCTCATGGTTATCTCTGTCATTGTTATCCTACAACACACTGTCCTGTCTGAAAGCTAGTAAAATACTGTACATACTGTACTCAGGTACTGTACTTAAGCCCTCCAGATCAGTTGTTAAAAGCCTCAGGTTTTCAACACTAGGAAAAGGCATACTGAAGACCCCTGGCAGGTAGAAATGGCGGAAACTTCAACCAAACGTAAGAGGTTTACTGTTCAAGAAAAAATTGCTGCGCTTGACAGAATAAAATCTGGAGTCACGCAAACCAAAGTGGCTAGAGACCTAGGACTGAATGAGTCTACAGTTCACGGATGGAAAAAGGAGGAGGAGAAACTTCGTGATGCAGTAAAATCCATAGAAACAGACGATGGACTGAAGCGTAATCGTTTGCGTGAACCTAAAGACAGCCAGTTAGATAAAGCTGCTTTTCAGTGGTTTGTCCAAGAAAGATCCGAAGGCATACCTCTGTCTGGACCCCATCTGCAAACGCAAGCCAAAAAGTTTCACAGCCAACTTCACGGCAATGCTTCAACCTCCTTCTCGG
Source organism: Ascaphus truei (assembly GCF_040206685.1). Taxonomy (NCBI): domain Eukaryota; kingdom Metazoa; phylum Chordata; class Amphibia; order Anura; family Ascaphidae; genus Ascaphus; species Ascaphus truei. The sequence continues at coordinate 35,310,666 of NC_134501.1, read as the reverse complement.
CAAGTAGTGGATGGCTAGATCGCTTTAAAAGGCGACATGGAATAAGGAAAACCGCTATATCAGGAGAGATACGGTCAGCTGACGATGAAGCTGCATGCTCGTACCCTGCCCTGCTTCAGAAGATAATTGAAGATGGTGGCTATACCGCAGAACAGGTTTATAACTGTGATGAGACCGGACTGTGTTTCAAAATGCTACCGAATACCACTCTGGCCTGTAAGAATGACGACCAGCGTACACAAGGATTTAAACAAATGAAAGACAGAGTGACTGTACTTTTTTGTGTGAACCAAACTGGAAATCACAAACTGAAACCACTTTGTTTTGGCAAGTTTAAATCGCCGCGGTGCTTCCACCATGTGAATATGGGTACTATGCCTTTTGCGTATGTAACGGGTATTCCACCCCACCCAATCGCATGTATAGCGTGGTTGCGGAGAACATACAGTGTTACCAGGTGTGGTGCGTTACCTGCTTGGCTCACAGGAGGGCTGAGCTTCCGCCACGGGGAATCTGGGGCAATTATAATAAGAGTAACCCTGTACTCGGTGCAGCGCCTCCACCTGCGATGGTTCCTAGCAGAGCAGGAATTGGTCCTCGCAGGACACATACAAATAACTCGCACATCTATTTGTATAATAACGAATACATTTACTTGGGAACAGCATACAACACAAATACTGTCAACATAGAATAACGAGTGTCCCTTTCTAGAGGCGACACTGACTACGGCGTCACGCAGGACGCTTCCCCAACACCGGATGATCCCACCCAGTGTCCAGTGATCCCCACCCAATGTCCCGCACTCTTGCAGAGAGAGGATATGGGTGACTGCACAGTCACTATTAAGCTAATGGCCAGTTGGTGCACTTGTAGATCAGAGTTACCTGCCCAGCACTCCAGTGCTCGGGCCTGCAACGGACTTCACAAAGGGTCTGCCGCTTGGTGATTTCCGTCTGATCCTGGGGTTCGGTGTCCGGGGTCCGCCAGGGCGATCCCACCCTGGAGATAGTCTCTGTGGCACAGACTTGAGCCCAAGTCTCTTCATGGGAAACGCAGCATCCACTGTGTCCCTCTCTAACACTAGCGCTACTGCGACAGAGTCCCTAACCTAGGGCCTGTCCCTGTAGCACCACAAACTGGGGTGTGAGAACCTATCTGGGACCTAAGGGGTTACTGGCCTACTCCGTTCCTCTAGCTCTTCCTGGTCCTGACTAACTAATCAGTACTCCCAGCGCCTGAAGCAACGCACTGAAACCTGCTGGGTGCGTACAGCAAACTTACTGCACAACCACTATGCCTTCTTGTCAGGCCTCACAGCATTACCAGCCGTGACCCTGACAAGACAGCACTCGCACACACACTAAGGGCAGCATCCCTATCTTGGGCCGTCCCTTAGCAATTACCCACTAACCTGGTGGGGAGTTGGGGCCTACCTGGGATGTGGGGGACCTTATTTGGTGCAGAAGCTTCACTCGCTCCATGCACCCTTCCTTCCCCTTCCTGCTCCCCAGCTCCAACTGACGTGAGTGACAGGGTCCCTAACCCGAGGGCTGTCCCTGGCAACACTCACTATATTGGGTGACTCAGAGCTATCTCAGGCCTTGGGGGTTGCTGGCCTAGTACAGGGAGTCACTGACTCCTGTACCCTACCTCCTTCCCTTGGCTGCTCCTGGGTCTGACGGACTAGCGTGGGCTCAGCGCGCGAAATGTATCCACTTGCCTGCAGGGAGATCCTAAGCCCTATTGGCTCCCTGGCATCACGTGGGGCAAACAGAGGCTCATGGGACTCGTAGTCCCTACCTAGAGCCTTCCCTGGTAGGTTAGGGTTTCGCGGGTTCTTTTTGCGCTGTACTGCGCATGCGCGATCTCTCTGGGGCTCTCCTGGCTATCCTTGCGCATGCGCGAGCTGTGGCACAATGGCGGCGCCCTGTACCCCGAGCCGCCGGGACCTCGGCAACGCGATCGCGGCCCTAACAACGGGCCGCTCAGGGAACAGCGCGCGACTCCTCGCTCCGGCCCCCACCCTCGGAAACAGCCTTCGGGCCCGGCGCTGGCTCCGGCGGCACCCGCGACCGCACTGCTCCCAAGGAGCGGGGTCTCAGCGAGCTGCTGGAGACCAGGGCTACACGTATGACTTTAGCAAAAATGCCTGGATGACTGCCAGTATTTTCGAAAGGTGGTTTCATCAACAGTTTGTACCAGAGGTCCGTAAAAACTTACGGCAACAAAGGTTGGATACAAAAGCTTTGTTGTTACTTGATAACTGCCCTGCACATCCCCCGGCCGATAGCATAATAAGCCGAGATGGAAAAATAAGGGTCAGCTACTTGCCCAAGAACACGACATCCAAAATACAGCCACTGGATCAAGGCATTATTGCAACCTTTAAGATGAACTTTCGGAAAACGCTGATACATCGAATAATCACAAGTGATGATTCAGTTATGTCATTTTTAAAGAAAATGAATCTAAAAGAAGTTTTATATATTGGTGGCGAAGCATGGAAAGCGGTCTCACAAATGTGTATTGCGAAATGTTGGCGAAACATAACAGGTGCACGTCCGGTGCCGGCTAACGTTGAACTCGCCAGTGACAGTGAGGACGATGCTGACTTTGAGGGGTTTACGGAGGAAGAAGTCACCGCCGCCAATCTGTTATTTGCAAACTATGTGAATGAAGGCCTCACAGAACAGGAAATGGCCAATGCAGAACGAGTACTGGAACCGTTCCTTGATACGGAAAGTGGGGCTACAATTGACTCTTGGGTCGATGGGGACAGCAGCTGTCCTTCTTATGAGCATATGACGGATTCAGAAATCATTCAAAGCCTTAGCAGTGAAAATACTGATTTGGATACTACTGAAGACGATGAGGACGAGGAACCAGAGCCGCCACCAAAGATCACAGAGGCGCTGGTAGGATTATAAACAGGACTTAAATTTCTAGAGACAGAAAACATCGATTCAATTACAATCTTGCAATTAAAAAGAATCATTGAAATCGTCAAAAAGAAGGAGAGATGCAGTGAAACAGACAACCCTCGATAGTTTTTTTTAAAGTGTAATCTCAAGCTGTTTTTATTATGTACAGTACTGTATGTTTTTTGTTGTACAGTTGTTACATGAACACAGAGTGCATTACACGGTTTTCACTTTAATTAGGAATTACAGCACAATTGTTAATGTTCAAACAGCAATGTACAGTAACTGGAATGTTACATGTACTGTATAAAAGCAGTTGCGAGTTCAGTATGTGCTGTATCTACAGTGGATACTGTATGTGTTTTTGTGTGTTGAGCAAAAAGTTATTTAACGTTCAGTACTTTATTTACAGTATTTATGAGAAATGAACAACACGATAATTGGTGTTTTAAATACAGTACTTTATTGTAGAATGCATCAATAAAAGTGTTAATACTGTACAATTGTGCATTTTCTGTATTTTTTATTCTACTGCTGAGGTTTTAAACACACACCGACACACTGTCACACCCTTACACACACACACAATGACACTAACACACTTACACACGCTTAAACACACCCTTACACTAACACACTTACACACACAATGGCACTAACACACTGGCACACACAGACACACACTAACACACTAACACACACACTGTCCGCCCATACAGTCTGTGTAGTGTTTAGTCATAGCCATGAACAGCGCATGTGTCTGGATGTGGAGAGCATTGCACATGGCTCATGTAAACAAAGCAGGGACGCCAGTGTCTCTTCTTTGAAAGCCGATCCCATGCACATGCGCAGTGCGATCGTAACACAGCAGTGATATGCTGGGCATTCCGAACACTGACAGACACCGGGAGCAGAGCTGCCAGATGCCATTTAAGAGATTTGTGTGGTTGCCGCTGCCCCACCGGGTCTGGAAAAGCTGGGAGAGTTCTCAGCTTTCCCTCCGGCGGATGTGGTAGCACTTAAGCGGCGGCCATTTTTTAAAAATTTTGCGGCAGCCATTTTTTTTTTCGCGACCCCGTTACTAACGCGGTGGTCTCGGGTGGACCCCGAGGACCGCGCTATAACGGAATTTAGCTGTAATAATAATAATAAGTTCTTGTATAGCGCTGCTAGTTTTACGCAGCGCTTTATAGAGACATTTTGCAGGCACAGGTCATGGAGCTTACAATCTATTTGTTGGTGCCAGAGGTACAGGGAGATAAAGTGACTTGCCCAAGGTCACAAGGAGCCGACACCGGGAATTGAACCAGGCTCCCCTGCTTCACACTCAGTGCCAGTCAGTGTCTTTACTCACTGAGCCGCTCCCTCTCCCAGTACAAGTACAGGCGGATCCTTGAGGAAAACCTGTTTGAGTTCAGCCAAGACTCAAACTGGGGAGGAAATTAATATTTCAGCAGGACAATGACCCGAAGCACAAAGCCACACTGGGGTGTTTGAACAAAAAAATAATAAATGTTCTTGAGTGGCCCAGCCATAATCCTGACATGAATCCAATCGAACATTCATGACGAGACTTGGAGATTCTAGTCCATCGACAATACCCAACAAGCATCACAACTGGATACATTTTTCCGTGAAGAACAGGCAAAAATGTCACCATCCTACTGTGCAAAACAAGCCGGGACCGATCCAAAAAGTTTCGTAAAAGTAATTACTGCGAAATGGGCTTAAAGTACGGACTTAAAGGGCTGAATACTTATGCAACCAGTACATTTCTTTCTGTACATTTTCTTTACTGATATTTAACCTCATAGTGTTCAGTTTAACCACTACACAATGGCAGATTTCCCATAAGGCCCTGCCTAAGGGGCAGAATTTAGAGGCAGAACGCTGGCTTGCCGCCCGAGTGTGCTCATTCAGTGCATGTGTGGGCCGGCAAGCACCCATAGCGCATGTGCAGAAGCGGCAAGTGCCAATCACACTGCCATGGCAATGGGATGGCACGACGCTAGAACAGGAGGTCAAGATTAGGCAAGTGCCTAAGGGCACCATTTTTTAAATTTCGCTATTACAGCTTTGTAGATTTGAATAAAAATACATTCTTTGTAATGCAACAACTTGTGACATTATTGGTAGGGGGTGAATACTTCTGAAGACCACTGCATGTTACATTGATGCGGTGTTCCTGACACACATGGGAGGTCTGTGCCAGCTCTCTGCATTCTACAGAGTGTTCCATGCACAGACAGTGCCGGAGGAGTGAGGAAACACCGATTGCAGACCTGAAGGCACTTACAGGGATTGTATAACCCCCGGGGATAGGGGACTATGATTAAGCCTGACGAAGGGGCCTCGGAACATCGCTCATTGCGCTGGGGTAACAGTGAGTGTCTGCAGACTAATCCCTCTTCATGGTTCTATTTTTTGTACATTAAAGAAACCTTGTTGATACCAAAAGGAGCAAAGTTCAGTATAGAATGGCACTCAGGAAAACGTTTCCAATAATTCAAATATGTAAGGCCGGATTACCCTCTAGTGTCCACAATATTCATCCATATTATACCTATATAGATCTATATGAATAACCGGGCCTACATATTGACATGATTGGAAAAGTTTTCCTGAGCGCATAGGGAGTCTGAGCACCATCCTATACGGCACTTTGTGGCACTAATTGTGTCTAACGCTCAATTAATCTTTGTGATCAAGAAGTGGGTAACTCCATTTTTCATAGCTTACCTTAATTGCAAAACATGGATACACATACTACTGGACAGGACACCTCTGCACATACCAGTTTGAACAAGGTTTTTAACTCTTGATAATGACTTGGGTCAAAAAGGCTGAAAGGGTCTTTGATAATTCATTGGATGTGGACTGTCAGAACCTATCTGATCTTAATGACCAGTTCTTTCGCCTTGAGAAATTACTGACCGTGGATACAAGACTCTGGTGGGACATAGTGAGATTACAGAACAATGTCAAATCAAAAACAAGTACCCAGAGGATTAAGAATCAAAACGTCTCCCACCTTTGTGTTTTTAGATTTTCGAATCCAAGTGGAAAACTTTAGTTCAATTCATTTAATCATTGGCTCTAACGCTAAAGAGAAACTCTCTGGAGAAAGATATTAAGATTTACAAACCAAACTGTATCAATATACCAAGACTGATGGCTTTGAAGATCTTGACCATTCATTGTCACAGACTATTAATTATCTTGGGAAGGACATTATGGCCATACCGGCCAAATTCGAGAGGGATCAACTTGATTACGATCTAAGCCAAGTTTATGCTTGGCAAAATCCTACAAAGTGGTAGAGCTAGTAATACCTCTCAAATAAGTTACTCTACATCAGTCAATAGTTTTTGTCAGGGACCTCAGGTCAGAAAAATCCATACTTAAGAAGAGAACAACTCATGGCCCACATAGTGGAGAATCGGACATTTCAGACAATGACGACATGTTTAGTCACTCAGTTTCCTTTCTTAGTACACGTAAGGACCCTATTACCCACTCCAATATAGACAGGGGTAGGAGACAACGGACATTCTGGGGTAGAAGTCCAAGGGAACAAGGAGAGAGATCATCTCTCTACATACAATCAAACATCAAAAAACAACCGAGGACTAGAAGGAGTACAAAAATATCCCAACAGGAGGCTTCCCTACAAACGGACAAATCATTTCTAAAAGAGGACTGTGGGGTCATCAATATTTCTAATATTGAATTAACTAATGACAAACTCTCTTCTTAATACGGGACTAAAGTTTGCCCCTTTGAAAAAGTTCTAGACCTACACAAATTTATCAGAAAATGCACTTTAAAAAATGTTTTCAAATAATAAAGGAAATACATTTAAGACGAGTGAATGTACACATTCGTTCTTGCTCCGTGTTCCTGATCATTCTGAGACCGTATTGGAGTCACTTAATAAAGATTTTTCATTTAGAAAGTTATGTACCATCCAAGGTCTTAATGGACTTCTAGATAATCAGACTCAAGAAATAGATCGAGCTACATTCTTTGGGAGACGAGATTCAGGTTTCATAAATAAATACAATATATAAATCTCCAAGGGGAAATATGTCTCAACATTTCAGAATTTGGCGGAAGAAGATCTCTCTGTATTACATAGTGGATATAGTTTCAATCCCCCGCTTAATAGATTTATAAAAGGTACTCTTACACCAAATGAACCCTCAGCCCTACATAAAGTTATGGATAACAAATGTTTAGTCATAAACAATGAAGACGGGGGGGGTGGTAGTGCAGCATAGGGATGACTACCACATGGGGGCCTTGCGCCAACTTGGGGGTTACTCACTCATATGTTGCACTGCCAACTGTTCCCACTAGATTCATGGAGTTTCAAAAACGTTCCTCCACTCGTTCCCCTGAACGCCTCTGGAGGAAATCTCATACTCTCGCAGACTTCCTTCACTACAAATTTATTCTATCCTGCCCTCTCGCAAGCTAAACAAGCCTACTTTTCCTCACTAATCAACATGCACAAGTCTAAACCGACGCCGACTGTTCTCTGTCTTTGATACTCTACTCAAACCATCCTCAGCTGCCTCTCCTTCCTCCATCTCCACTCAGGACTTTGCTGACTATTTTAAGGTAAAGGTGGAATCCATACGTCAGAACATCCCCTCTGTTTCTTCCTCCCATCCTACACCTCTACCTAACTCTCCTCCTGCCTTCCTTGACTCTTTCCCCACTGTCTCAGGAGGATGTGTCGCTGTTGATCGCCTCTTCTCCCTCTACCACTAGCCCTCTTGACCCCATTCCCTCCCATCTCCCAAAACCTTTTGCTCATACTATAATCCCTACGCTCACACACATTTTTAACTCCTCCCTCTGCTCTGGAACCTTTCCATCCTCCTTCAAACATGCAACAGTCATACCATTACTCAAAAACAGCAAGCTTGACCCTACCTGTCTTTCTAACTATCGACCTGTCTCCCTCCTGCCTTTTGCCTCTAAACTCCTTGAATGTCTTGTATTCTCTCGCTTGCTCCATTTTCTCAACACCTATTCTCTCCTAGACCCTCTACAATCTGGCTTCCGCACTGCTCACTCCACGGAAACAGCCCTCACTAAAATAACTGACGACCTTCATGCTGCCAAAGACAGAGGTCATTACACTCTGCTCATATTACTCGACCTCTCTGCAGCATTTGATACTGTGGATCACCCTCTTCTTCACATTCTCCATACTCTTGGTATTCGGAACAAAGCTCTATCCTGGATCTCATCCTACCTCTCCCATCGTACTTTCAGTGTCACTTCTGCTAACACCTCCTCCTCTATTGATCTCTCTGTGAGGGTACCCCAGAGCTCTGTCCTGGGACCTCTTCTCTTTTCTCTGTACACACTCTCTCTAGGTGACCTAATAACATATTTTGGGTTTAATTATCACCTCTATGCTGACGACACACAAATATACTTTTCAACACCTGACCTTATACCTGCCGTACAAACCAAAGTTTCTGAATGTCTCTCTGCTATATCATCCTGGATGGCCCTCCGTCGCCTTATACTCAACATGGTTAAAACAGAGCTCCTCATACTTCCTCCCAAACCTGGCCATACTACCCCCTTCCACATTACTGTTGGAACTACGATCATTCACCCAGTAGCCCAAGCACGCTGCCCAAGGGTTACACTCGACTCCTCTCTCACATTTCGCCCCTCACATTCAAAACATTTCTAAAACCTGTCGCTTTTTCCTCCGCAATATAACAAAGATACATACACCCTTTCCTCTGTTGCTCGACTGCTAAAACTCTGACTCAGGCCCTCATTCTCTCCCGTCTTGATTACTGTAACCTCCTGCTGTCCGGCCTTCCTGCCTCTTACCTGTCTCCCCTACAATCTATCCTAAACGCTGCTGCCAGAATCACTCTACTCTTTCCTAGATCTGTCTCAGCATCTCCCCTCATGAAATCTCTCTCCTGGCTTCCAATCAAATCCCGCATCTCACACTCCATTCTTCTACTCACTTTTAAAGCTTTACACTCTTCTGCCCCTCCTTACATCTCAGCACTAATTTCTCGTTATGCACCATCCAGACTCTTGCGTTCTTCTCAAGGATGTCTTCTTTCTACCCCCTTTGAATCTAAAGCCCTCTCCCTCCTTAAACCTTTTTCACTGACTGCCCCACACCTCTGGAATGCCCTTCCTCTCAGTACCCTCTCTATCCACCTTTAAGACCCACCTTAAGACCCATTTGCTTAAAGAAGCGTATGAATAGCACTGTGGATATTCTGAACACATGATACATAAAGCTTGGCCCCCTGCACACGCACTTACCAGAACTCCCTCCTACTGTCTCTGTACGTTCTCCCTACATAACAATTACTGTAAGCTCCTCGGGGCAGGGACTCCTCTTCCTTAATGTTACTTTTATGTCTGAAGCACTTATTCCCATGACCTGTTATTTATATTATTTGTTATTTATATGATTACAACATGTATTACTACTGTGAAGCACTATGTACATTAATGGCCCTATATAAATAAAGACATACAATACAATAGATCTGGATGTCATAGGCATAATCTTACCTATTGATCCTGTGAATCTGTATAAGCAAGGGGATCTCTCTATAGATGTGACATGCTAATTTATATGTGGATGCCATTTTTTTAAAATCATGAATATTGACCTACTGTATTTCTAAGAAAATATAATACAACGCAACATGGTACAGTATATACAATAAGAATCTTCCACCTGGGAGACTTCGCATATATTGTAAAAATAAATAGATCCAGTAAGATCGGAATATTACCAATACCATTGTTTTGGGTATACTGTACCTCCCAGTTTTTCCCTGTATAAAGATACTTTAACACAGTAGACAGACATCTATTGGTCCTAACTATTTGCCGGGTCTCCCATTGGGGATTTTAACCTAGCACAGTATATATTCGTTCACGTCTTTTGTCGTTATCTGAAATAGGGAATACATTTATATTATTTTTTTATTTTTAACAATTGACTGCAACCGTCATCAGATTATTACTTCCTCTACATGAATAGGTGGTTTCTGGACCCAGAATCTGGGTTTACATGTCGGCAAAAGGAGTTATCTATTTGAGTGCCAGAATTTATGGTACTGTATATAGACTTTTTTTTTTTTAACTTAATTTTTATTAAAAAAAATTAGGGAGAGGGGGGAATGAAGAAAATAAAAAAATGGGGGGGAGGGAAGGGTACAAAAAATAGAGATGGGAGAAAGTACACATTCATTTACAATTTTACCTAACAAGACTTCTTAAAATATTCTATCACACAGTTAATATAAATATAATTTTTTTTTTTTTTTTTATTACAACAAAATGCAGTGGGTATTAATTTCTGGATGATTTTCACTCAGAATCCAAGGTAACCACACCTTCTGAAAATCTGTGTAGGTGTCGTTATTAAGACTAACCAGTTTTTCCATGTAGCAAATCTGCCAGACTTTATTTTTAACTTTGGAAATTGAGGGAATAGTTGTTTGTTTACATACTGCCGCTAGTTCGCGTCTTGCGGCTGAAGATATGTGGCACAGTAATTTATTTTCACGTCTCGTGAGGCGGTAATATGGTTTGTTTAAAAGAAATAACCAGGGATCCATTGGTAGGTCCAAACCAAAAAAACCTTTGTGACCACATTTTGATTTCCAGCCAATAAGCTGCTGTGCTATGGCACTCTAATCCAGTCCACAGACGCTGGGTACAGTTGATCATGTTATCCTGCTTAACAAACTCCAGAGCTCTGGAATAGGGAAGCATGCTTTAAACTGGTTTCAGTCCTACCTATCAGGAAGATACCAACATGTGTCCATCTCAGGCTCTAACTCCAACCCCCTGGATATCACCTGTGGCGTCCCACAAGGCTCTGTTCTGGGGCCCCTACTCTTCTCAGTGTTCATCAATGATCTTCCCACAGCTTGTAAGGAAGCTTCAATACACATGTATGCTGATGACACAATCTTATATGCACACAGCCATAGCCTCTCCGACCTTGAACACGTACTTCAGTCTGACTTTTTGAGACTCGAAAACTGGATTTCCCAAAACAAACTGTTTTTAAACATTGACAAGACTATAACAATGGTATTTGGGTCCAAGACTAAATTTTTAAAGCTTCCAGTGACTGAGCTCCAGATTAGAACCAATGCTAATACCACCCTAACCCCTGTCACTAGTTTTAAATACCTGGGCATATGGTTTGACTCCCACTTAACATTCGGGATGCACATTGATACCCTGGCAACCAAGGCCTATGCCAAACTAGGGGTACTTTACAGGAACAAATCCTCCCTAAGTCTCCTGGTCAGAAAGCGTATCGCACAGCAGATGTTAATGCCAATTATTGACTATGGAGACATAGTATATGGCTCGGCACCTCAAACCCACCTTAGCAAACTTGACAACCTCTACAATTCAATTTGTCGTTTTGTTCTCCAATGCAACTATAACACACATCACTGCGAAATGCTCAAAGAACTAGATTTGTCATCACTCGAGTCTAGGCGCAAAGTTCACTTTTCCTGCCTTGCCTTCAAATTCTTTATGGGCAAGCTACCCAGCTACCTGAACAAGCTCCTCACCCCTACCACATGCAGCACTTATCATCTGAGATCAGACTCCAAAAGACTGTTCATGCTCCCAAGGCTCAACAAAGTATCCGGCCGCTCCTCCTCTTACCTTGCACCCCAAAACTGGAACAACCTACCAGAGACTCTCACATCCACCACCAGTTTAAGTTCTTTCAAATCTAAAGCTGTCTCACATTTTAACCTGGTCTGTAACTGTTTCATACGCCCATAATATTTTTTATCTTTAACTGTGCATGCAATGTCTAGTATATAATGTATACCCTGTTCATTTATGAAATTGTATTTGTAACCATGTATTATTTGTCTCAACTCTGTGCCCAGGACATACTTGAAAACGAGAGGTAACTCTCAATGTATTACTTCCTGGTAAAATATTTTTAAAATAATACTGATCTAGATTATGCCCTCGAGGAGGTTGCTGCAATGGATAGATCATGTTTACTAAAAAGACCTTTTTCTGATACCCTTCTGTTTATCACTCAATATAGCACACAGACCAACCAGATCAGGTCTATCATTAAACAACATTGGGCCATTCTATCTATGGACCCGTCTTTAAGACCTTTTATACAGTCTAGTCCCAATATAGTTTTCAAAAGGGTCAAAACAGTGGCCAACTCTTTGTCCCCAACTTTGTGTGTCAAGAGGAGACTCCTGCTAATCTTCCAAAAGGAGTTTTAGATGTAATCAGTGCAAGATTTGTAACAAAATAAAATAAAAGCCAGTTCCTACCTTAAAACAAAAAAAGTATTTCAAATACTCTCATTCATCAACTGCAAATCTATTTTTGTCATCTATTTACCAACTTATGGCTGTGGTCAATAGTACGTTGGAAGGACAACAAGATGTCTCAACATTAGGATCGATATGAACGATCAAAGTACCAGACTCTTTACCATCTGTGCAAAAGGTAGTATAGATAATGGACATAGGCAGTATGGACATGCCACGGTACTGAATTAGTAACCCCCCCCCCACCCCTGTAAGAGGGGGACCAAATCAGAATCCTGGACCAACGTGTGGCCTTTTGGATATATATTCTCAAAACCTGGTTTCCATTAGGCCTCAATGTGGATTGGGATCTGAACCATTTTTTGTGACGAGTCTCTACTGCCTAAGTCAGCTGATTATCTTAATTAAGATTTATCATAGTTTGTACGCTCTAGTCCAGGAGTGCACAAACATTTTCCCCTGCACCCCCCCCCCACCACCCCCTCCTCCTTACCTTGTCTCCGGCGTTCTGACTTCATGTGACATCACGTTGCCATGGCAACGTCATGTGACGCAGTCTGCAGAAGCCGCCGGAGACAAGGTAAGTTAGAGGCCTAGCATGCAATCCCCAGCAATTTAAATGCTTTGAGGAAGAGCGCGGGGCCTCTAAACGCTAAAACCCCCCCAAAGAAAAAAAATAAACCTGGCGCCCCCCCAGCTCTAGTCCATTGGTTGAAGGAGATTCAATACGATTCTTTTCATATGGTTAACTTGTACAACATTATAATGTACGAATTGCTTGGTATTTCAGTGAGATTCTGTTTGTACACATAGTTGTGTGAAAAATAAAGTACACCCTCTTTGAATTCTATGGTTTTACATATCAGGACATAATAACAATCATCTGTTCCTTAGCAGGTCTAAAAATTAGGTAAATACAACTTCAGATGAACAACAACACGACATATTACACCGTGTCATGATTTAACAAAAATAAAGCAAAAATAGAGAAGCCATGTGTGAAAAACTAAGTACACCCTTACTGCTTCCATAGGAATTAAGATGCTAAGTAGCAGATAGGTGCTGCTAATCAAATGCCCTTGATTAATTGATCATCAGCAAGTGTGACCACCTCTATAAAAGCCGAAGTTTTAGCAGTTTGCTGGTCTGGAGGATTCAGGGGCGTGCTAACACAATGCCAAGGAGGAAAGACATCAGCAATGATCTTAGAGAAGAAATTGTTGCTGCCCATCAATCTGGGAATGGTTATAAGGCCATTTCCAAACAATTTAAAGTCCATCATTCTACAGTGAGAAAGATTATTCAAAAGTGGAAAACATTCAAGACAGTCGCCAATCTTCCCAGGAGTGGACGTCACAGCAAATTCACCCCAAGGTCAGACCGAGCAATGCTCAGAGAAATTGCAAAATACCCAAGAGTTACATCTCAGACTCTACAGGCCTCAGTTAGCATGTTAAATGTTAAAGTTCATGACTACAATTATAAAAAGACTGAACAAGTATGGTTTGTTTGGAAGGGTTAAAGTTTTAATAAACACATAGAAAACAGAAAAAATCAACTATTTAATTTGTTGGGGGCTTACCCCACCTTATGCCTTGGAGCAATAAACTGTAATATACTTACCTGTTATGTAATAGGTCTTACAGTTTTTCTTTGCCTATAGTGAGAATTTACTCACTTTTGTTTGATAGTACATGCGCTACTTTAGGTTTTAAATAGTTGATTTTTTCTGTTTTCTATGTGTTTATTAAAACTTTATTATTTTTGATCTAGTGAGTGCATCAGCAAAGGGATCTCTGCTTTCCTCTATTCATGTACCCCTCTATCCCAGATAGCACCACTGTTAGTTTCTCCTCCCATAATCAATAGCTGAGCAGGGTTTACCCCCTCTCCTCCCCCTACCCGTGTATTTCAGATTGTTTGGAAGGGTTGCCAAGAGAAAGCCTCTTCTCTCTAAAAAGAACATGGCAGCACGGCTCAGGTTTGCAAACCACAAGACTTCTGTTACAATGTCCTTTGGGCAGACGAGACCAAAGTGGAGATGTTTGGCCATAATGCACAGCGTCACGTTTGGCGAAAACCAAACACAGCATATCAGCACAAACACCTCATACCAACTGTCAAGCACGGTGGTGGAGGGGTGATAATTTGGGCTTGTTTTGCAGCCACAGGACCTGGGAACCTTGACGTCATTGAGTCGACCATGAACTCCCTTGTATACCAAACTATTCTAGAGTTAAATGTGAGGCCATCTGTCCGACAGCTAAAGTTTGGCCGAAATTGGGTCATGCAACAGGACAATGATCCCAAGCACACCAGCAAATCTACAACAGAATGGCTGAAAAAGAAAAGAATCAAGGTGTTGCAATGGTCCAGTCAAACTCCAGACCTCAACCCGATTGAAATGCTTTGGCTGGACCTTAAGAGAGCTGTGCATAAACAAATGCCCACAAACCTCAATAACTGAAGCAACTTTGTAAAGAAGAGTGGGCCAAAATTCCTCCACAACTTTGTAAAGAAGAGTGGGCCAAAATTCCTCCACAACGATGTGAGAGACTGAAAGTCATACAGAAAACAATTACTTTAAAGTTATTGCTACTAAAGGTGGTTCTATAAGCTATTGAATCATAAGGTGTAGTTAGTTTTTCACACATGGCTTCTCCATTTTGGCTTTATTTTGTTAAATAAATCATGACACGGTGTAATATATCATGTGTTGTTCATCTGAGGTTGTATTTACTTAATTTTTAGACCTGCTAAGGAACAGATGATTGTTATTATGTCCTGATATGTAAAACCATAGAATTCACAGAGGCTGTACTTCCTTTTTCACACCACTGCACCTCTCTACGAGTTTTGTGTTGAGGTGATATCTCTTGGAGTAGGTGGATCTCCTCTTAGATCATCCTTTATTGTATGATCTAGATTAGGGGTGCGCAAACTTTGTCCCGTGCGCACCCGTCTTCTCTCCTCGGCGCCTCGCACCCCGCCCCCCTGCGTCAAATGACACGTGGGGTCATTTGACGCTGGGTTACCAGGACGACGCGTCGCGGGAAGGTAAGTGTATTATAGAGGCCTCGCGCGGTCCCCCGGCATTTATTTTTAAATGCCTGGGTGGAGCGCGTGGGACCTCTACAACTGTCCCGCCACCACTCCCCCCCAGAAAATCTAGTGCTCCCCAGTTTGCGCACCGCTGATCTAGATATATTATTGTGACAGGGAAGGGGTTAACCAGGCTCACTAATAAAGGTAAAGCCCATTTGGTTACCCCTGAACCGTGTTTGAGGTCCTAGAGTGTCAGCTCTTGGACCTAGATGTCAGAAATGCATTGCTGTGACTGTGTGCAAATTATGCTACAAAGATGTTTGTGTGTTTTGCCTCTCTCGGGGTGCTGGGATCAGGAGATTTCTAGGCTGTAAGTTTCAGGGTGGGTTTGCCGGAGAAATTCTTTACAGAATGTAGCAGGGTTCCGGAGTTATGGGATACCCCAAAAGCTGTATCCGGGAATCAAGTGAGATTCTCGGATATATCAAAGCACATTGCTCCGGGCAAACTCCTACCCTGAAAACGTTCTCGCGACTCACCGCCAGGATCCCTGCTGCAGCACGATCCAGACAAGGTAGTCTGGATTTGTCCAAAAAGAAATGTTCTTGGGTCTCGATTTATATGGTATACGTGTGGTGAAGGATTTGAATTTGCCCAAATGGTTGTGTCGCAGATAATTAGTTAATAAATGTTATACAGTTTAGATTTTCTATCACAATGATACTTATTAATGTGAATCAAATTGTCATTAATGAGTATCTTCTGGATTCATCTGGACTGATGATTTAAAAAATTTTTTTTTATATATATATATATATATATATATATACACACACACACACACATATATATATATATATATATATATATAGTGTGTGTATATATATATAAAAAAATTTTTTTTAAAATTCTTATTAAAACAATTATATATGTATATATATATGTATATATATATATATATATATATATATATATATATATATATATATATATATATATATATATATATATATATACATACATATATAATTGTTTTAATAAGAATTGTTTCATATAGAGGTGTTATCACTGATTGATAACTATTCGTATCATTATTGCACTTTTAACGTCCCCTACACTGTTGTACATCTCTTTATTTATGTTGATATTTCTTGATTTAATGATTTTTTCTTTCAATAATAATTTGTATTAATTTTTTGTGAGTTCAATATGGAGGATTACTAAGAGTTTAGTATTCAGCAGGTTAAACAGAGATTCTCTCTATTTTTTTTCATAATTTTTCCTGATTTTGTCATTTGGTTACATAGTTTCATCTATCTAGGGCCGCGGTGCGCAAACGGCGGTTACAGAGGCCCTGCGCTAAGAGTGCGAGGCCTCTGTAAATGATCTCACCAGCTTCTTGTCCACGCGTCTCCATGACAACACAGCGTCAACTGACGCCCGTTACCATGGAGATGTGACATCAAATGACGCCATGGGTCACGTGACATCACATGAACCCACTGCGTCATTTGACGCTTTGTTGAAGGTAAGACATGCGGTGGTGCGCTGAGGGAAAGCAAGTGCTTTCTCTGGCCTGAGTTGCTATTTCCGGAGTGTTTATGCCTGCGTGTGCGCTTTGTTGTGCACGGTGTTGTTAATAAAGCTATGTTTCTTCCAACGCGGTCAGCCGACTCGTGCAGTGATGCAGTCTACACGTGGAAGGCGTCCGATTCACGGGTCGCCGACGTCACTCCCGCACGACTCAGGCGCAGGTATAAATCTGATGCACCGTGAGAAAGCGCCACGGCTCAAACGCAAAGGTGCGTTTCTAACGTATCGTCTATCCATGTAAGATGATAACTTCTTGTATAGCGCTGCTAGTTTACGTAGCGCTTTACAGAGACATTTTACAGACACAGGTCCCTGCCCCGTGGAGCTTACAATCTATGTGTTTTGGAGCTTGAGGCACAGGGAGATAAAGTGACTTGCCCCTGCTTCAAACTCTCAGTGCCAGTCAGTGTCTTTACTCACTGAGCCGCTCCTTCTCCCAGGTTCCCCTGCTTCACACTCAGTGCCAGTCAGTGTCTTTACTCACTGAGCCGCTCCTTCTCCCAGGTTCCCCTGCTTCACACTCAGTGCCAGTCAGTGTCTTTACTCACTGAGCCGCTCCTTCTCCCAGGTTCCCCTGCTTCACACTCAGTGCCAATCAGTGTCTTTACTCACTGAGCCGCTCCTTCTCCCAGGTTCCCCTGCTTCACACTCAGTGCCAGTCAGTGTCTTTACTCACTGAGCCGCTCCTTCTCCCAGGTTCCCCTGCTTCACACTCAGTGCCAGTCAGTGTCTTTACTCACTGAGCCGCTCCTTCTCCCAGGTTCCCCTGCTTCACACTCAGTGCCAGTCAGTATCTTTACTCACTGAGCCGCTCCTTCTCCCAGGTTCCCCCTGCTTCACACTCAGTGCCAGTCAGTGTCTTTACTCACTGAGCCGCTCCTCTAGCCGGTTTTCTGGCTGTGCTCTGTTTGCCTCCAGAGGACTGCTTGATACCAAAAGGAACATGTGAGTATTTCTCTCTATTTTATCCCATTAAGGAGTGCTGATCCAACTCGGTATGTTGTTAGCCCGCGTCACATACACAAGTCACGTGCACACAGGTGTGGCGTTCGTGACAGAGCACCCCCGGAGCAGAAACACGTAATCTCCGGTTACACCGCGGCTACTTACCCCTGAAGGCAACGCTGGTACGTCCTCTCCAGGGGAAACAAAATGGCGGGTTAAATCTCCTGCATCACGCGAAGAGTAAGCCGCAACGCTATCAATCGTGGCTTCCTATTGGCTCTAGTGACGCAGGGGATAAAGAAACACAGGAAGTACCAGCTAATGTTCCCGGTATGGGTCTTAGGTGTCCCCAGAGCTGAAATTAACGCGGATCAGCTCCGGGGTCCCTGTGCTTCCCACATGGGGAACTGCTCCATTAAAAAAAAGCAATTCTACTGCCACACTTTTTTCTTACTATGTAAAGCGGGTGACGATGTATAATTCTACATTCTTACCTAAGCTGGCAGTGGCCTGGTGCTGCTGTTCTAAATCTGTCCAAATCCTGATTGTGTGTCTAACTAAATGGCCGCCTTTCAGTTCAATCTTTCAGTTTCAAACTTTAGTGTAACCCAGCAGCTACAATGTATTTGTCCTGATATTACAAAAGTAACATTAATGATTGTTACAGTTCACAGATCAAACTGCTGGGAACATTGGCAACAAATTATCACAAACAGGAACATTTTGCAATGCCGGGGAGGTGGTCTAAACCGGCTATAGGAATCAAAGGATGCTTTAAAACTCATTAAAAATTGCATTAAGAGTTGCATTTGTTTAAGACACACACACACACACACACACACACACACACACACACACACACACACACACACACACACACACACACACACACACACTGTTAATACTACAGAACTGATTTTAAAAAAACATAACACGCTTTGCTGCTTTTAGAGATGTGGGTTTTATTTCTCCAACAATCTTTCAGTTCCAGAGCAATAACATATCGAGGTGTAAACATCACAACCCCCAGTTCCTGTATAAATCCTCACACACCGAGTGGCCTCTATTCCCTGATCTGTGTAATACAAATGGGATGTCAGAAACCTAATATAGAAGTTAATGGTTCAATATTATAACAGCACACAGAATAAATACATGCGTTATTATTTCTCCAGCCGGGTTAAAGGGTCAGTCCCACGTGGGACCAAAATGACCGTGATGCTTAATGGATTAAAGCGGTAGCACCCAAAATTACTGGGATCAGGGGTCTCATGATGTAATACCACCCTGTCCCACGGAATAAGACCACCCTGTCCCACGGAATAAGACCACCCTGTCCCACGATATAAGACCACCATGTCCCACGGTATAAGACAACCATGTCCCACGGTATAAGACCACCCTGACCCCTAAATAAACAGAAGGAAAAGGCGCTCTTAGCCGAGATGGAGATGGACAGCTCGAATTACAAAAACTGTCAGCAGCCATCTTTATCCTGCCCAATATGTCACTGCCCGAGGGGAACAGCCCCGAAGTGGATGCTCCCCCGATATCCGACCAACAACGTAGAACCAGGAGCCGCCATTTAACAAACCCAGCAAAATAAAATAATATTGCAAATAGGTTCCAGATGTGGAACGTGTTATTGGTGAGCAAGGAGCGCTTTCATAAACAGTTATTACATTGTTTATATTACAAACAGCGACATTGCAACCACTGCACGCTACATATCGCATGTAAGCGTTATCCCAACCTATATATCAGTTACTGTAACAGGGATATCACACCCGTGTTATAATGATACAAAGTGGTACATGTTACAGATTAATTATAGGCCATTTCCACACACTTCTAAATACACTCCCTACGTATATATCGCTCATTTTAATTAGGGATACAGTACATCTTTCACTAGCTTTTGTCAGTCATCTTTAAAAAGCCCATAAAAGTGACTTTGCACTGAACACATCAGGCAGAGAGATATTTCCTGCACCTTAGTGCCCCAGTTATACAGGAGGTATTTATCACGGGGGAGGGGGAGCATACTGTCACCTAGTGGTGAGAAGGTACAGTGCCACCAAAATACATTTATAAAATTTAACAAAAATCTACTTTCTCATTATAATAAAATTAGAAGATATTGTGCATAACAAGATGCATAAAAATAATTATACTTTCTTTCTAATTTAAATGCCCCTCCCCCATGCAAATCATTAGAGAATGAGGATATAACATTTCCCTCCAAAATGCCACTTTTCCATATGGCCATTTATGAAACACACACACATATATATATATATATACCGTATATAAAGGGCTGATCTGCAGTGTCCCATCTGAGACTGGGATTAATAACACACACATAATTTGCAGATTCCCAAGGAACTTCCCGTCTGCATAATTGGGTTAAGTAATGCAGATAAAACAATATATTTATCAGATGAAAAACGTAAAGTCTGTGATATATAATATATATATATAGATATATACACACACTGTATATATGTGTTATGGGGGTAATAACCCCAGCTCTGGGTGCTGCACACTGTTCTGCCCCCTGGACACTGTGTGTATATACTGTACATGTTATATAATATGATATACACATGTCTGCCCCAGCATTGCATGTAATACAATGATCTGCTCACACACCAATATCCCAGCAGCAGACTAATATTATCAATAATAATAATATTATTATTATTATCCCTACCTCACTCTGCAGGCTCAGCTTCTTTCTGCCTGACGTCATTTTGGCGGGATTCTGAGTTGTATTACGGGGGCTTTGCTAAGCCACGCCCCTAACCACGCCCACCAGTTTATGTTATAGAGCCGTGGGCGGTCTCTGGGCGGGGTGATTTCTTAACCCCTCCGGTGCTAGCGCGGAGTGCGGCGCATTGCTGTGCATGTGAGACCTGCCGCTCTGGCAATGAAGGGGTTAGGTAGGGTATGGTGTGCTTAGCCCCACTCACAGCGCCTCCCGGCTCCCCACAGGAGAGAATGCGGAATATATTATCCATTGCACAATATGCACAGTGCGTCCCATTCTGGTTACTTAGAATTTAGCAGCACACGAAACATGGTCCCAGTGTTACTAACACAGGGAAACTAATCACACAACATACCTGGGATTACATAGCACAATCATGTGGAGAATAAAAAAGATCCTTTAACACCATCATCCTAAATGTGCTTTCTAGTGATTGGTAATTGCTTTAATGCCTTAAATTATCGTTGTCAATTCTAAATATAATCTCAGATAAATTTATATCCAAATAATCAATAAAGATAACTAAACTGTGTGTGTGTGTGTTTACTATAACTCGTGGTATATTTACAGGTGATTATTGGAATGGGAAACTACAGATAGATGTGTCAGTACAGAAAGTCAGGCAGGTGAAACGTTCTTCATTACTTCAATATCAATACAACCAGAAGAACAGAAAAGTGGGGGATTGTAAGCCCGCCTCCGAGATACAATTAAATAGTACATTCAATATTTCCCAAAAATGTGCAGCCATTGAGATAGAGAAATGAACAGAATGGGCCCCTATTTTGAATCACACACTATAATAGAGCCCCTAGTGCCA
The DNA here is from genome assembly GCF_040206685.1 of Ascaphus truei. NCBI lineage: Eukaryota > Metazoa > Chordata > Amphibia > Anura > Ascaphidae > Ascaphus > Ascaphus truei. The sequence goes on along the minus strand of NC_134501.1, from coordinate 35,289,219 downwards.
TCAAGTGTCCTCTGTACGCATTGGAAGATTCTGAGCCTTGACCCAGTTCTGGGCCCACTTCTTAAATCAAGGCCTGATATAGTATGTTGCACCTTGATAAAGCGCATGTAAGCACAAAACGCGTGTGGCAGCAATACATGTGATTTTTTTATTGGGGTCCTCTCGTGATCGCTCTTTATCCCAACTTGCGGTTGTGCTCCGTTTCCCACCTACACCCGTTTATACCAAAACAATAGAAAAAGTATATTTAGACTAAAAAAAAAAACAATTATTAAAAAAGTGACGCCCTCTTATTGACACAAAATAGAAAGAAAAAGTAATCTTCACAATAAACTGACCTGCTACAACAGTCCCCGACCATAGTAAATACAATAGAAAAAAGTATCTCTGTCTAAGGCTACGTCCATAGTGCAGGCTACGTCGCTCGCGCCGAAACAAACACTAGGACGGCAGTGTAGTAGTGCAGGGGAGCACAATCTTTTATCCCTGTGCCCCCCTGCCGGCTGTCCTGCTCTCCGCGAGCTCCCCTCCCTCCTCCTAACCGTGGTTCCCGGCAACTGGGCGTCATGACGTCACGTTGACATAACGTGACGTCACATGATGACGCATCTCCAGTAAGTGAGGTTTACAGAGGCCTTCGCCGCTTAATTTAAGTGCCATCGGAAGCGTGCGGGGCGTCTGTAAACACAGCGCCCCCTGCAGTTAATCTCGCGCCCCTCAGTTTGTGCACTGCTGTAGTAGTGCACAGTGCGTGCTAGCGTGTGCACATGTGCTACAGGGAGAGCAGCGCTTTGCAATATAAACAAATTTGTTTTGCAAGCACGACACCGGCACGCCTAAGAGTGCGGAAGCTAGCGCGTTCCACTATGGACGAGACCTAAGAGTAAATAAAGACACCACAGGGAAAAAACAGCTCTTCCCCGCTGAAGTCTGGAGAAGTGTGTGTGTGTGTGTGTGTGTGTGTGTGTGTGTGTGTGTGTGTGTGTGTGTGTGTGTGTGTGTGTGTGTGTGTGTGTGTGTGTGTGTGTGTGTGTGTGTGTGTGTGTGTGTGTGTGTGTGTATAAATATTGTGACAGAGTCACTGACTCAGTAGGCTGGAATGGAGGATATGTGTACCTTCCAGCACTAAACCAGTTAACCTGCCTGCACCTGCAGCCTAATTAATCAGGATTCCTGAAAGACTGCAGGTTCAAAAGATACAGGAAGCTGTGAGACTGAGAGCCTGAACCAGAAGCGCTGTATACAATGTGGCGCCTTATACATTTATATTTACATACACAAACACATACTCTTACATCACTAACATTCAGGGACCATTTAACACTTTAAATCATAAATCACACACTGCACAGGGGGGAGGGATAGGCTTCAGTCAGATACATTCCAGGATGCACTGTTTGTAAGTAAAAACCTTTCTTTCTTTATACATTGTAACACCGCCGGAAGGAGAGCTCAGTGTATCTCGAAAGCTCGCACAAATAAAAGCATTTTGTTAGACACAGAACGCTATCGTCTATTCGTTTTGAATATATACTGTTTTAATCTGTGATAACATTGTATCTTGCACCTTGTCTGGCTAGTCCTGTAATTGAGCTCACAGAGTATCATTTCTCAGTCACTGCTCAGCTGAGGAACTCCCTAGCTGGTGAGCACTTGAGTTTATGTTAATGCATCTGCCAGAGCCTGACGCTACTCCAGGCGCGGACGCGCCTTTATCTATATACAGTCTATATGTATGTATATATTGATAAAGTCCCCTAGGAGGGATGAAACGTTGTGTTTTTGGGCTGAATACATTTTTCTAAACAAATCCGAAGTTGCCCTGATCTTTCTACTTTCTCCAATGCTGGATGTTCCAGGCAGATATCCCTGAATTAGGCGCACCGGTATCAGCAAGCATCTTATTTGTTTTTTTTGTGGTGTGCAGCTTCTCTTGTGATATTATATTTATATAGTGCCATTTGAGTCTCAAAACTCAGGTATTCCTAATAAGAGATCGTATAATCTCCATCGTGTATTAGGATATTTCTGTTTTATATCTTTCAGCAACAGCACTACCGGGGCATGGTCTGATCAGGTGATGTTATCCATCTCCGCTTTTATCATATTACCGGCTAGTTCCCCTGACATGAAGAATATATCATCTATTTGTGTATACTGATCGTGTGGGACTATGCAGTACGAGTAGCCTCTGGACGTAGAATTCATCATCCTCCATGTGTCAATCAGGCCATTATCCATCAGAATTTTTTTTAAACCTTGGAATTTTTTAACTTTGTACAATGTCCCTTGTTAAGGGCTCTCGCCTTATCTCGTGCACTATCTAAGATAGTATTTAAATCCCCTCCAATTATTAGGTGCCCTTCCCTGTGTTGTGTGATGGTGTAAAAAGCCTCCTTCAAGACAGTTTCTTGGTTCTCATTAGGGGCGTATAGGCTTGTTATAGTTAGGTCTTCCGTGCCTAGTTTACCTGTAATAATAATCGTGCCTCCTGACTTGTCTCTCATTACCTGTTCTAGCGAGAAGGGGACTGTTGTTCTGAATAAAACAGCTACCCCTGCTTTTTTTTGTTTTGCGCTGGTGAGTGGTATATTTGGGGGAATGTTCCATCCTTCTTACGAGCTATATCTTCTCTATTTAAGTGAGTTTCTTGTATTGTATAAATATCCCCGTTGTTCTTCTCAAAGTCCCTAAACATCAGTCTCCTTTTTATGGGTGAATTCAGTCCCTTCACATTCAAGGATACTACTTTTAATTTCCTGGTCATTTATCTGTTTGGATTTTATTTTAGATATGTTTCCGTGGACCGGCCTCCCTGATCCTGTTGACAGAGAGTTGATGAGACTTCGTTCCCTGGAATAATAGCAGTGGAAATGATTGGGTGGGTAAAAAAAGAAGAAGAAAAAAGGGAGGGGGAAAGGGTTTTTAACTTGGGGTGGGTTGAAACCCATGTATAAACCTGGGCCGTTGACTCTACTTGTGGGGTGATTATTGTGTGTAAAGTTTAGAAGGGTGTGCGGGGTGCACAGTGGCACCTGAGATCTATTGTCCGTGTTCTGCACAGTCTTGGCTGTTCGATTCTAACGTGTGTGTTAGGTACGGTATTCGTCATGCCCCCTGGGGGAAGTTTTCCTTATCTTGAAGTTTCTAAGTAAAGAACGTTGGGTTAACTTGAACAGATTATACATATAAAGAACATTCACTTTACCATTGGTATTTAACTTGAGTTCTGCAAAACATTATCATTAACTTGTTGTGATACAGTATGCCTCTTGGGGTTGTGGCCAGACATCCATTTTTAAGTACCAGCTACTTGCGTTGTCTTCTGGTTTCGTTGCATCCCAATCATTCATACCTCTTAGCTAGCTAACCGACAATTTATAAACTGTTATTAGAAGTACGCATGATCACTGAGACCTAGCAGTCATCCAGTGGGGAGAAGGGACAGAATAGAGAAACAGCCATCCCTTTACCTCCTTCCTCTCTTCACCCTCCCACCCCCCTCCCCCAGATCAGCAACCCCATTGTGATGGTGAAGGGGTAACCAGGCCAGTAAATAAAGGTATTATGCCCGGCTGGGTGCCCCTGAGCCATATTGGGGAATTGTAGATTGCCAGCTCTGCGACCCAGTAATGGCAGTAAGACTCGACGAGTAGGAGTCGTGAGTACAGAAGTGACGTTCTCAGAGACATCCATACTCTGCACCAGATGTGATCACACCGCTCACATTCGGCCGTGTGAGTGTCTATTTATATGTTTATTTCTAACACTCCATCTCAACACCTTACCTTGTTAGATGATGTACCAGTAATAGACAATTAATATACTTTTCTCATTAATATTCTTTTTCATGTGCGCTCGCTGCTATCTTGTGTACATCGATTATTCGAGGATCCAAGGAAGGTTCTCCTTCAGCTGAGCAGCAGCGACAGTTGCGGCCTCTCACTGCCGTTCACCTTAACAATTTATCACTGTGTATTTAGCACCTTATTACATTGCACATATAGGTAGCGCCCCAGTGTTCTCACTTTCTATTGTAATAAAAATGTCTGTGTCTCTCCCACCAGGTATAAGGTGGCGAGAATAATGTTATTTCTACTATGAAATGTATTACTGTAGCAGTGTTTCCCTGTAACTGTGTAAAAGAAAAATGGTTTAAAAACCCTGCAGCCCGCAGCATAGCAAACGGCTTTTAGCTAACTTTAGCTAGGAAGCTCCTAGCACGCTGAGATTTGCTGTGGGCGCTGGTTGGGTAAAATCATGAAAAAGTTTATAGCGCAATTTTTATAAAGTTATATAAAAATTGATGAATGAAAGTCCCTTTATTTTAATTGTTCCAACAGTATAGGCATAAGGGGATTTTCATTCAGACGTCCGGAACAGAGGAAACACTTAATTTGTAATCACTGAACTTTAGAAATGTATAGCAGGACATTCCTGCAAGGTAACGGTGCATATTCAGCCTGGACTTCTAAAGCATCCTGCTGGTCCAATGCCAGGATGTCTGGAAAAAGTCAGTGGTTGAAAGGCTCCCACTCACTAGAGTGGTAAGTGGGGAGGGGTAATTCAAGTATCCCCATCCCAGTGTAATGTTCGGGCAGATCGGCAGATGTTTGCCAGGTCAGACAAATGTCGCCAGGAAAAGGGGTCGGGTCAGGTATGCTAAGCAGCAAAGGTGCGATGTTCGCGCATGCCCTTAGCAAACCGAGAAACCCCCTCTGCCAGGTTGGCAACTCTGGCATAAATGGGGAATATTATTCCCACGGATTAGATTGGCTGCACAGGTTAAAGATAGGGATTTTGCATTGCATAAGAATCCCTGCAGCCGATCGGGAGTCAGTTCCATCTAAGGCTAAATCCCCGCTGGCGCTGAGCACGCTGATGCTTGGAGAGTGCTCCAAGCATGAGCACCAGGTGTCCGGCTTGTACGCGTGCGTGGGGGAGGAGGGGGGGGGGCATTGCAGGTAGTTGAGTGCGCGGGTAAGTATAGTTTTTTGTTTACCTTAAGCGACGATCACGGCTGAGCGTGTGTGCACGAGCACCGCATGAGCGGGGACTTACATATATCTATATATGTAATTCCCCACGCCACTGTCCAAAGACGGTTTTCAGCTCTGTTTGCGCACAACTCCCGCTCCTGGGAAATTGTGCCTAGAGACTCTATTTCTAAAGATTTTGTTTTGGGAGTAGAAGATTTCGTTTTACCCCGTTCCTGTAAGTGTATTTCAAGTGTTTTTTGTAAACGATTGTGTGTGTGTTCATTCTGTAAATAAATCACAATTTATTGTATCTTTTGCTTTGCTCAATCAAAGGATCCGGGTAATTTTGTGTTAAAAGTGCTGGTCTCCTGAGGCGCATGCGCGACGGCAAGGAATATGGCAGCCTAGTCTGAGAGCTCCCTGCCTCGCTTCCCGAAATATCGAGCAAAATCTACCAAAACCCACACCAAACAGCACACAAACCCATATAAAGATTAAACAATTAACCAGGATGTCGCGGAAGACCCCGAAAACGACGAAAAAACGAGGGCTACCAGAATATTTTGGCAGACAGGGGCCGCGCGGTGCAGGCTCAGAAATGGCGCCGGTTTCAAACGCCGGCTCAGAAACTGAACCCGACAGTGAACCCGACAGGGAGGAGGAGGAATTAACCCTGCAGGAACAACTGCCGGCAAGACAATGCGACATAACTAGACTTTGCACTGATCTTAAAGCTTTCTTTCAAGCTGAAATAAAAGAGCTGAAAAGGGAAGTGTCCGGACTGGGGGAAAGGACAGGAGTTCTGGAAACAAAGGTGGACCAATCTATAAGAGCCATCCGGAGACAGGAAAAAAAACTATTGATTTACAAGAACAAATTAATGAATTAAAGGAGCGTCAAGAAGATGCTGAAAATCGCGACAGGCGAAATAACCTCAGGATAAGAGGGGTCCCGGAGAGTGTCTTGGACTGTGAGGAATATATTATACACTGGATGGAGACACTGCTCCCTGAAAACCCGAAAGACACCCTGGCAATGGACAGATGCCACAGGGCACTGAGGGCTAAACCTTTACAAAACGAGCAACCGAGGGACATAGTAATACGTTTACACTATTACAAAACAAAAGAAACCATACTTAATAAAACCAGGCCCCTACCATTTGTGGAACATGAAGGAGTGCGGCTCTCGGTGTTCCAGGACCTGTCCCCAATAACACTGGCCCGCCGGAGAAACCTACTGCCCATCACCAGAGCCCTGAGGGAGAAAGGAGTCAGATACCGGTGGACCTTCCCCTTCGGCTTACTAGTAGCTCGGGGAGGCAGATCCTTCACCATCAAGGTCCCGGAAGATGGACCCTCTTTCTTGGGCAAACTGGGACTAGCAGACGGCCCCGTAGCTGCTGACCCGGCGAGTCCAACCCCGGACCCCATCTGGTCACAGACCCCAAAGTCCCCCCGAGCGCAGAAAGATAAAACCTAAAGCTATGAATCAAAACTAAAGTTCAGAGTTATGCAGCTGTTTGGTTGTGCTGCGAAGTTAACTACAAAAGGTCCCATCGTTCACAGTTGAAAGAGACACTGTTGCTGTACGCCCTAATAGACTGCTGAAAATGGCTAGCTATTAAGCTACAAACTCACTTACCTCCTAAGAGTCCGGATCGTGGGGATGAAGAAAAAACTGATTTCCCCATGACGTCCAAGATGGAGCTCGTCGCAGAAGATGGCGGTGAAACACGAGGCAGATGGAGTCCACGGTGACACGCAGGAGCCGGATGGCAGGTCTGGGCGGGAGCCGGGAGAGCGCGCGAGCACCTCTGCATCAGGAGAAGGCCGGATCCAAAATGGCGGCGGCCCGGAAAGACGTCAGCAGGAAGGAGGTGGAACCGGCAAAACAGACGCCATCTTGGAGGAGGCAAGGAGAAACAGAAGGACCCGAGAGGTGGCCAAGACGCGCCGGAACGGGGAAATCGAAAAGGCCCACACCGGCATGATTTAGACAGTCCCAGCTCTCGGCGGGCAAATTTAAACAGATCAAAGCTGCGGAGGACAGCAAAAGACGGCAACGGATAAGAGGAGAAGGTTTGGGAGGTAGCGGGATAGAGGAGGAAGATGGAGAGAGGTACAAGGGCATAGGAGGAATTGAGAGGTGGGGAAAAGGGGGGTCCCAGATAGTTTAAAGGGAATGAGGGAAAAGAGGAAGACAGCACTGAAGCGACGGAGACGAAGGAAGATGCAGGTAAGATCAGAAAGAGATGATAGGAGGTTATTGGATAATTGAGGGAAAGAGGAAAGTAGGATTAAGGTAGGATAAGGCAGAAGATAGAGAGAAGGAGCAGGTAGGCAGGATAAAGAATAGATAGAACGCAGGGGAAAGATTAGGTTAACAAAGAAAGTAGAGGGTTCAAGTATGTAGATAGAGGGGGGAGAAATCTGAGGGGGGCACCGTTAGAGGAAGGAGAGACGAAGGTGATAGAATAGGAAGGGGGAGGTAGATAAGAGAGAGGTAGAGGGAACGAGGGAAGCAGAAGGTACAAGCAGGACATACTAGGAAAGGAAGAGAGGATGGAACCAGGAGTGGGGAGAACACAGTAAGTGACTGGGTGGCAACGAGAACGTAAGCTAAAGAAGAAGATATGACAAGGAGAGAGAGATGAGAAGGAGATAGAGAGAGACAGAGGTAGGGCATGAAGCTGGGAGGTGTAAACACACAGAGGAGTATCAAAAGGGGATATTAAGGAAAGAGGCAAGCTAGGGACAATTAAGGGGATCGCTACACAAGAGCAACGATGAAGCCCCTAGGAAAGGGGCAAGGGGACGATTGAGACCTGGTAGTTTAGCCAAAATTAGGTAGATAGCATGATTTAGTTGTTAAAGGGAGGCGAGGAGGGAGCAGCTGGGGAAGCCTGCTCCGAAGTCTGCATGGGCCTGGCGCCAAAGTGGGGGAGCAGAACCCCGAGGCGCACTGGCGCGACCTTTTGGGTTAGATGCTCAGGGAGGGGTGTTCAACATCACGCCTCAAGTCTGGACATCCGGCGCAAGAGCCATAAACCCAGAGGCGGACATGTCGGCGAAAGGAGAGATGCAAGAAAACGCCGACAAATGCTAATTGTTATTGTCTGTTGTGTTGTGTATACGTCTACCCCCCCGTCCCTTGGTGTTTGTTCCCTTCCCCCTATCCTTTCAGAGGGGCCCGGAGAGAGTCGAGCGGGCGGAAAAAGCAGGAGACCCACGAAACGACAATATCAGAAAAACAGGACGAAGCTACGTCAGAGGGCCCGGCACAGTTCTACAAATGAGTAAGGACATAGTGTTAGTATCACATAATGTTAAAGGCCTTAATAGTCCTGCTAAAAGGAGAGTCGCATTTAGAGACTACAGACGCAAAGGTGCAGAAGTGCTCTTCTTACAGGAGACCCACTTTTCCCAAACCAACTTCCCCAAATACCTCAATAAAGACTTTAGGACTCACTTCCTGGCCTCAGCACGAGTAAAAAAGAGAGGGGTCGCCATCCTAATTCACAATCATATACCATTCAGACATGACAGATCATATAGCGACAGAGAGGGGAGATATCTGATAATCACAGGCACCATTAGGGAGTATCCAATAACATTGGCTACAATTTATGCCCCAAACGACAACGCGACATCTTTTTTTAGTAGTTTCTTCAATAAGCTAAGTAAAGTCGCAAAGGGGAACATCGTAGTGGCAGGTGACCTGAACAGAGTTCTCAATCCAAACCTTGACCGTTGCACAACCACTAACAAATCACTCAGACAGGACGTATTAACTTTGACAAAAGGCCTCACAAGTTGTCAGCTTATAGACATATGGAGAGAGCAACATCAAGGAGTACGCGAGTACACGTTCTACTCCCACCCCCATAACACATACAGCCGGATAGACTACTTCCTAGTATCCAATAGATTGGTCCCTGGGGTCTCTCGCTCAGAGATCCATGATATTTCATGGTCTGACCACGCACCTATAGAGCTGCGGTGCACATTAGTTCCGCTGGACAGACCTTGAGCGAATTGGAAACTAAACGATATCCTCGTAAAGATCCCAGACCTTGGGCGGGAGGTGGGGGGAAAAATTACAGAATATTTTGAGGAGAATGAGGGAAGCGTGGCGTCACAAGCCACATTGTGGGAAGCTCATAAGGCAACCCTCAGGGGAATATTGATGAATCTGGCCGCCAAACGGAAACGGGAAAGAGAGAAGAAAACTAAAGAGTTAGAAACACAAATAGCTGAGCTCTCTGCCCTGCACAAACTTAATAAGCGGGATCACACGCTTAAACAACTTTTAGATGCCAAAATTAAACTTAATCTTCTCCTCACCTCCCAGGCTGAGAGGGAAATGGCGTGGTCGAAGCGTAAATTTTATGAAAAAGCGAACAAACCTGATACACTCCTTGCCAATAAGCTAAAAAAGAAGCTTCAAAATTACTCGATTCACGCAATTCGGAACCAAAGGGAAGACCTTACCTCCATACCTGGGAAAATTGTAGAGGAATTCAAAATTTATTATGAAAAACTATATAATGGAGACAAGGTCACCCACAACACTAAGACGGGTGAGTTATTAAACACCTTCCTGAAAGAGGCAAAATTACCAACCTTAGGAAGGGCTGAGAGAGAAGCGCTACAGGCGGACTTTACCTTGGAGGAAATTTTGGAAGTCATCAAAGCATTAAAACCGGCTAAGGCGCCGGGACCAGATGGCTTCTCCAATTTGTATTATAAGAAGTACGCCAAAATTCTAGCCCCACATATGCTAAAATTATTTAACGGCGTACTATAGGGGGCCTCCTTCCCAGCACAAATGCTTCAGGCGTCCATCTCGGTGATCCACAAACCCGGAAAGGACCCGGCAGACTGTAAGAGCTACCGGCCCATTTCACTGATTAATTCTGATATCAAAATCTACTCCAAACTTATAGCGAACAGGGTGGGTAGTGTCCTTCCCGGGTTAATCCATGCAGATCAGGTGGGGTTTATCGGAGGAAGGCAAGCGGCAGACAACACCAGAAGAATCATTGACTTGATTGATCTGGCCCAAAAGAAAAATACACATTCTATGGTGCTAAGTCTGGACGCGGAGAAAGCCTTTGACAGAATAGACTGGCCCTACCTAACGGAGACTCTGAAGGCATTTGGCTTTGGAGGACGCCTAATGCGGGCCATCATGGCACTGTATGAGGGCCCAGCGGCGAGAGTGAGGCACCAGGGCTTTCCTTCTGAGCAATTCCATATAACAAGTGGAACGAGACAGGGATGCCCGCTGTCGCCGTTGCTGTTTGCCCTTTGTATAGAGCCCTTGGCGGCGCACATTCGTAATAGCCCAGATATAACAGGCATTTCAGATGGAGAGCAAGAGTATAAGGCCGCTCTATATGCGGATGATGTTATCCTAACACTATCTAAACCGCTCACGTCCCTTCCTAATGTATTTGAAATTCTGGGCAAATTTAACCATATTTCTGGCTTTAAGATTAATCAGTCTAAATCAGAAGCCCTCAATATAAATCTTCCCAAAGAAGTTGAAAAACTGATTGATCTCAACTTTAATTTTAAATGGCAACCCTCCGCTATCAAATATTTAGGGGTATATCTTACACGGGACTACAAAACTTTATATAAGGCAAACTTTCCCAGGTTAATAAAGGCGCTGGGGGAGGATCTCAGAGTATGGGCAAAAGGGGGCATCTCATGGATTGGAAGGATACACTGCGTGAAGATGAATCTCCTCCCAAGGATGTTATATCTTTTCCAGAGCCTACCTATACCATTGGTCCACTCTGACATCCTCTCTCTTCAGTCAGCAATAATGAAATTCATTTGGAATAAGAAAAACCCAAGAATTGCTAAGGGTATTTTGACGAGACCCACAACCAGAGGAGGGCTAGCGGTACCTTGTTTGTTCGCTTACTACAAAGCGGCTCAATTGGCCCAAATTCTTCAATGGCACACAGACCCAAGCCTTAGGAGATGGGTAGAGTTGGAGAAAAAGTGTTGTGCACCAATTGACATCCAAACGCTGATCTGGTTGCCCAAGGGAAGGGCACGTCAGATCGGCACGCCGCTACAGACCATTGCCAATTCTATTCGGGTGTGGGAGGCCACCAAATTTAGTTGTAAATTAACCACAAAGGCATCACTCATGACGCCAATCATCGGCAACCCTGATTTCGCTCCGGGCCTGAACAGTAAAAACATGAAGTACTGGACACAAGCGGGCATTACCCGACTTAATGATCTGAGGGACAGGATACATATACAATCATTTGAACAAATCAAATCCGCAAAAAATATCCCAAATACAGAATTTTTTAGGTACCTCCAGATCAGAGATTTTTACAACAAAACTCCAATTAGACCAGCACGTACTAATTTCGAGCAGCTGTGTTCCAGAGATACGGACACAAGGGGACTCACATCTAGAATGTACAGGGAGGTGGTCTGTCCGAAGATGACAAGCGAGACCCGGTTACACTACATTCGACAGTGGGAGACTGACTTAGGGGAGACGCTAGAGGACGAGGAATGGGAGCAGATCACACAAGCAGCAGCTAAAAGCTCCATCTGTACCACACTAAAGGAGAACGCGTATAAGGTCCTGATGCGGTGGTACTACACCCCATCTAGATTAGCTAAATTTGTTAGGGGCTACTCCCCGCTCTGCCCAAAACAGTGCGGGGAGGTGGCTGACTTGCGACACATGCTGTGGTCCTGCACAAAAGTGGCCCCGATTTGGGAACAGATTAGAGATTGGTTACAGCGGATTCTCGGTTGGGAGATCCCCCTGGACCCGTGGTTGTTCCTACTGGGCAGGCGGGTCCAGGGTATGCCAAATGCGACGCACAAATTAATCGCGCATTTTGCAATAGCCACTAGATGCGAGATCGCAGCATTATGGAAGCAACCAGTAATTCCAGTTATCCCCAAGATTCGAAATCGGATTTGGCACGTTTGCCGGATGGAACAATTAACGAGTTTGGTTAATGACACCGGCACAAACTTCCTAAAAGTCTGGTCGCCTTGGCTGACACAGACAGACATCCCCGGGGTGGATGCCACCGCAATCCTGCTATAATAGGTACAGGCGCGTTCTCCTCTGGGGGTCAGAGTCCAGACGACGAATAGCGACGAACAGGTAGGTGACAGCCCCCAGGGTAGCAATCCAACACACCTAGTCTATAGGGATAACTCGGCATACTCGAGATGGAGACAATGAGGGATATCTACAAAGATAAGAAGCTCATAAGAGACTATACGTCGGTAGGCATACCCGGAGAAAACCCCTCCCCCCTTCTCCCCCCCTCCCTTGTCCATCGTCTAGTTTGTCTTGTTTGTCCTATATGTTTGCTTCTTGTTCCATATTGAGGCAGTTCAAATAGTCTAATGTATGATATAAAAACTTTATTGGGATGCTTTAATACAATGGGCTGTGATACAATGTAAGAATCTGTGAACCCAATAAAGAAAAATTTGAAGTTGAAAAAAAAAAAAAGTGCTGGTCTCCTGTGACACCCATAAAATGTAATGATCATAAATTGATCCTGTAGGGAAATAGAGAACGCTCTTTCTATTACCTCCGATCTGCTCACCAGACCAGACTCTGGAGATTACACGATGCCCTTGGCAGATAACCTAGAGACTGTGACACATCTCTGGCACATCTGCTCACTTTCACCAGTCACTACTATTGTACTACTATCCTGGTGTCAGCTCTTAGTGACCTTGGGCAAATCACTTTATCTCCCTGTGCCTGGGGTTGCCAGGTGTCCGGTTTTGAACTGGACAGTTTGGTATTTTGCCCCTGCATCCAGTATAAAATGAAAGGTAATACCGGACATGTATGTGTCCGGTATTACCTCTCTCCAAACCGGGGGGGCGGCGGCTGGTCAGAGCAGTTGCCGCCATGCCCGGCTCTCTCCCGCTGCCAGCTTCTCTCTCCCTGTCTGTCCCACGCCGAGGTGCTGTGAGCCTAATGCATGCTGGATCCTCTGATGTCAGCGCCGGAAGTCAGCGTGGCTTCCGGTGTGCGCCAGCGTGAGAGGGAGGCCCGGCGTGCGTCAGCCTCAGACACATCGACGTGGGATAGACAGGGAAAGAGAAGCATGCAGCGGGGAAGAGCTGGGCATGGCGGCAACTGCTCTGACCTGCCCCCTCTCCGCATCCACTGCCCCCTCTCCGCATCCACTGCCCCCCCCCTCTGCAGCCAATGCCCCCCCTCTGCCCTTCCGCAGCCACCGTGCCCGATCTGACACCATCCCCAAGGTAAGTCTGAATTTGATTGGAGAGGTGGGGGTATATTTTATATGTATTGGGGTGGTGGGGGTATTTTTTATATGTATCGGTGAGGGGGGGGTATATTTTATATGTATAAGGGAGGTGGGGGTATTTTTTTTATATGTATTCGGGGGGCGTGGGGGTATTTTTTTTTTATATGTGTAGCCATGCCTGGTCTGGCTATCCGTCTACTCTCCTTGACATGCAAGTCCTGGTAAGTGCAGGCAGTATCAGGCTCAACCTTGGGTTGAGTTTTCCCCCCCAAGCAGCTTCCTTGAGTGACAGGAGTGGAGGTGGGACAGGGTCTGTGTTCTGCCCAATCCTGGGCTCAAACCTTGTATCCTCCCCATCTGTACTAGCGAAGAGACAAACCTAAATGTAGTTAGTTAGTGAGTACTCTAGCTATGGAGTAAGTACACTGAGTTGCTGTCTCACCCTGCGGGGTGGGACTATATGATCAGTCCCATAAGGGGGCTGTGACTAAGCAAGGCCTAAATCCTCAGATCAGACTAAGGGACCATCCAGAGGTCTGGGATCCAAGACAATAAGTATGCATCTGGTATAGACCTGCATGCTGTATGCTGTGATATGAATAAAGATGTTCCTGCTTCACTACACTCCTGGCCTGAAGAAAAATGACAAAAAAGACACAGCACAAAATGCTCATAGTGAAATACATTTTAGTTAAATAAGAAACTATTAAAAGGTGAGTATTCTGCGTACATCAAATTAGATCAAATAAGGCATATCATGTGACAAGACATGAGTTACCGAACACCAGGCTGGAAGTTGGTCAGGAACGAAACCGCCATCGGTATATCTCATACAGGTAGGTTGGCCTCTCTCACATAGGCACCATCGATCCTCCTGATCATCAGCGTCTCATCAGATGTTCCGTCCAAGGCTTTGATGTAGGGTAACACCCCAAAATAGGATCCCAGGTTTCCAGTATGAAGAAGTCCCAAGTAGTTCCGTATTAACAGAGAACTCTCTCCCCTCGCCACAGATCCCAAAATAAGGCAAAGTCCATAAGCAGTTAAAACCGCAAAGGTAGATGGAGGAGAGGTAGTAACAGTACAGTAAGCCGTTCAGAGCTCGGAGCATACATTGGTATGGTAAAGGCTGCCGTGCGTGACGACACTTTAGCGCGCCGTATGTAAATTCGCCCGGAATAGTAAAATAAAATAAATCCGGCAGCAGATTATTATTACACAGAGCTATTGCTATAGGTATTCAGAGAAGGTAGCGTCAGATGAGGATTCAGAAGGGGAGATGTTGTGGGATCTCAGAGTTCATTTTTATCATTTAGAGGGTACACTTCGGTCACTGCTTTTGATGGGTGGGTAATTTAAAAAAAAAAGCCTGACCCCAAGTTTTACAAATAGGGATCTCTTTATTCTCCATGTTGGAAGCAATTCAGTTGTTCCTCATCATTGTAAGCAGTCTATGGGATTGTACTATTGATGCTTTACGTACTGCATTGGTAGTGGTCTAGTTATGTTGTATAACCTTCATGGACTTACATTCCTCTCTTTAAGGATCTTCAAGCACCAAATGTACAAATGCATATGTATTCATTGAGCACCAATATTCTCTAGGGCAGACCTTAGCCCTGGATTCAAACTTTCGTCAAATTGGAGGAAAGGTTTAGGAATTATACCTCTTTAATATGTAGCCCCCTCTTTTTCAAGGCAACAAAAGTAATTGGACAATTTACTCAAAAGCTGTTTCATGGACAGGTGTGGGCTATTCCTTCGTTATTTCATCATCAATTAAGCAGGTAAAAGGTCTGGAGTTGATTCCAGGTGTGGCATTCGCATTTGGAAGCTGTTGCTGTGAACCCACAACATGCGGTCAAAGGAGCTCTCAATGCAAGTGAAACAGGGCATCCTTAGGCTGCAAAAAAAAAAGAAAACCCATCAGAGAGATAGCAGGAACATTAGGAGTGGCCAAATCAACAGTTTGGTACATTCTGAGGGGAAAAATAATGCACTGGTGAGCTCTGCAACACAAAAAGGCCTGGATGTCCACGGAAGACAACAGTAGTGGATGATCGTAGGATCCTTTCCATGGTGAAGAAAAACCCATTCACAACATCCAACCAAGTGAAGAACACACTCCAGGAGGTAGGCATATCATTATCCAAGTCTACCATAAAGAGAAGATTTCACGAGAGCAAATACAGAGGGTTCACCACAAGGTGAAAACCATTCATAAGCCTCAAGAATAGAAAGGCAAGATTAGACTTTGCCAAAAAATATCTAAAAAAGCCAGCGCCGTTCTGGAACAGCATTCTTTGGACAGATGAAACTAAGATCAACCTGTACCAGAATGCTGGGAAGAAAAAAGTATGGAGAAGGCTTGGAACGGCTCATGATCCGAAGCATACCACATCATCTGTAAAACACGGTGGAGGCAGTGTGATGGCATGGGCATGCATGGCTTCCAATGGCACTGGGTCACTAGTGTTTATTGATGATGTGACAGAAGACAGAAGCAGATGGATGAATTCTGAAGTGTATAGGGATATATTGTCTGCTCAGATTCAGCCAAATTCAGCGAAGTTGATTGGACAATGACCCAAAACATATTGCGAAAGAAACCCAGGAGTTTTTTAAGGCAAAGAAGTGGAATATTCTGCAATGGCCGAGTCAATCACCTGATCTCAACCCGATCGAGCATGCATTTCACTTGCTGAAGACAAAACTTAAGGCAGAAAGACCAACGAACAAACAACAACTGAAGACAGCTGCAGTAAAGGCCTGGCAAAGCATCACAAAGGAGGAAACCCAGCGTTTGGTGATGTCCATGCGTTCCAGACATCAAGCAGTCATTGCCTTCAAAGGATTCTCGACAAAGTATTACAAATGAACATTTTATTTATGATTGTGTTAATTTGTCCAATTACATTTGAGCCCCTGAAATAAGGGGACTGTGTATGAAAATGGTTGCAATTCCTAAACGTTTCATACGATATTTTTGTTCAACCCCTTGAATTAAAGCTGAAAGTCTACACTTCTATTGCATCTCGGTTGTTTCATTTCAAATCCATTGTGTGGCGTACAGAGCCAAAATTATGAAAATTGTGCCAGTGTCCAATTATTTCCGGTCCTAACTATATGTTACAGATTCCGCACTGACGGATAGTACCATCAAATTTGGCTCCAAATGGGGACCATTGGATTCCACCAGAGGGAGTGGGTAGCCATGCTTCGTCTGGCTATCCATCTACTCTCCCTGACATGCAAGTCCTGGTAAGTGCAGACAGTGTCAAACTCAACCTTGGGTTTTTCCCCCACAAGCAGCTTCCTTGAGTGATAGGAGTGAAGGTGGGACAGGTTCTGGGTTCTGCCCAATCCTGGCTCAGAACTTTTATCCTCCCTGTAGACGGACGTTCACAGAGGTACACAATTGGAGTCGTTATAATGTGAAATTATAATAGGCTTTATTGTGCCTTTTCCTTTTCATCAGGAAATTATCCAAACACAGGGGAGGGACAAAGCTTCCATTCACTTGGGAGTATTTCTAGTGAAATCCTTGCACTTAGTTCACATCTCCATTAGTTAAACATTTCTCCCATCCCAAACACATAGCATGAAAATAAGCAGATATAAGCAGTCTCTTAATAATGAAAGTCTTATCTGTTTATCAGCTGTAGAGTAAGCTTCTCTGCTCTCCTGGAACCGCACCCGTGCGTGCACAGAAAAATATCAGCATCCAGGTTTAGAAGTCTTATTGGATGTCTTGCAATCAGCTCTGCTGTGTGGCTGGCAGAACTCAAGACATTGTGGTGTCTCCAAAGGTCAGCTCTCAGTCAGAGCTAAGGAGTCAGTCACTTCCTGTCTCAAAGGCAGGCTTTTTGTAAACAATCTAATCAGGCAGGTGGTGTTTAGTAATTAACTACCACACTGCTAGATTAAAGGAACATTACTGAACAGGGATAAGTCCCCTGTTACATACCTCCCCTGTTTGTGGGAAGCTCGGGCATACCACGGCCAAAGCCCATCCTTCCACTCTCATTCTAGATATCTCTGTGACTTGAATGAGAGTGGATGGAGGAAGAGATCTCTCTGTCCCACTGGGATTGGAGCCCTTTCTCCAGTTTATTTTTGTCTCCTCCCGAAGATGCTTGAGATCAGCACTCCTCAGTCGCTCGAGGAGGACTTTTCCCACGTAAGGTCTTTTTATCACGTGCGCGGTCTTGAGATTTCTGTTGCGTCGGGCACTCCTCTTTTTGTAGACAAAGTGTATGGCAACAGTTGTAGAGCAGTTAGGACTAGCCCTTAGAGTTTTCTGCTCTTGAAGTGCTCTTTCTGCAGCTTCTCCACACCACGGAGTCGCCAGTTCAGCTTCTTCAGCTAAGGATTCTTCTGGCTTTGATTCTGCACTCCTACCTCTGTTTGTTGCCTGTTGGGCAACTGTAGGTTTGGCTAGTGCTTTCTTTGGTGGCTCAAACTTCGTAATTTTGTTTTGAAGTTGCGTGGAGTCCCCAACTCTCACTGTACCTTTGTCCTTACGGGCATTAGTTACTGTGGGATACTGGTGCTTGGGCAGAGCCAATACCTTTTTCCGTATTGGAGGAATCTGTATCAGAGTCTCCTTCATATTCTGGAGCTCTGTAATTGTTGTCGTCAAGGTTGCCGCTGCGTCTGTTTTCTCCTTGGTGTACTGACTCAAGGGAATGGAACAGTCTCTCTGTCTCTCCAGCTCTTGCTCCAGTTTCTGAGCCTTCTCACGCTCCCTCTCATACAGAGTTACCTGGTATCGAAGCTCCGCTTCCAACGATGCTCTGAAGACATGCTGCGTGGCCTTTAGCTCCTCATACTGCTCTGTGGGGACATACTGGGTATTCAGACGTTCCTGCAGCGCTTGTACCTCTTTAGCAGCCTGCAGTTTTTCTTCCTGTAGCGTTTGCTGCTTCTCCTCAGCATACTGTAGGTGTGTACGCAGACCTTGCAGTTGGTTCTGCAGTCGGTGCTCTGCGTCAAACTTTTCCCTGACTTCTTCTGTTAACTGAAAATTTTCTTCTTTCAGTTTTAAGTTTTCTCTTTTTAATCTTGAACTTTCTCCTTTTTCAGTCTCTGTATTCTTCAGGGCTTCTTTGCAGCCCTCCTTCCATTTACGCACATCTGCTTTGAGAATGACAATCTCCTGGTGTGAGACTTCCTTCTCTAGGTTGAGGGTCTGAAGCTCCTTCTGAGAGACTTTGAGAACTGTACCAAGATTACCAATAGTTTCTTTAGCAATGTCCAGCTCCTCAGTGAGACTGTGTAGTTCCTTTGTGGAAACTTCCAGGTCTGTGCGGCAGCTGTTGGTCTCATGATGTGAGGCATCCAGTGCTCTGCGGAGTGTCTGAACCTCTTTCTGAGATACGTCCACCTCTATCCGGACACTGTTGACCTCCTGTTGTGAGGCATTCAACTCTATGCGAAGAGTGTGAACCTCTTGCTGGAAGACTGTAATCTGCTTCAGTGCCTCCTCATACTTCCGCTTTAGCGTAGCCACCATTTTATCAGATTGGCTCTGCTTTTCATCCATGGCGGAGATTGTAGCCTTTACAGTATGTAGCTCAGTATTGAGATCCTCCAATTCGGTCTTGGCCGCAGAGTAAATTGCGAGCACAGTCTTCTGTAGCTCAGCATTATTTTTTCTCTCTCTTCCTAATTCTTCACAGAGCAGATCACAGTCATGCCTGGCAATTTTCAGGGCATCTTCAGGGCTGGTCAAGGGATCGTCACTCACTGGTTTCGGCTCCGCTTCCCTGGGATGACTAGTTGAGGGTTCCTCACTGTTGGCACCGGACAGACACTTCTTTGGGGTACACAACTTCTGTCTTGGGCCCTCTGGATATTCGGTTAACCGTGGGACAAATTCTCCATTTTCTCTAGGCTGCAGGGCAACTCGGCCCCCCTTTCCCTCCACAGGATCTGCGGACGTGTCTGTTCCTTCCACGTTAAGTGAAGAACTGCTTTTCTTTTTCTTTTTCCGCCTTTTTGATTTGGATGACACCGTCCCTTCAGGGATATTGGGGTCTCCATCTTCATTTGAAATTTTAGCAGCTTCATTATATACGCCAGGCTTTTCTTGCAGTTGCTTTAGCTGATAGAAATATTGGGTGATCTGCTGCTCCCGCTCTGTCTCCTGTTGATCATATTAGTCATCAAAGGGAGCGTTTTTTTCTGTTCGTGCCGAGTTCAGGCACCCCCACCATTCTTGGGGTGTTTTGTGGGTGTGACTCGGTTCGGGTTCCCCGTAAGAGATGTCTTCCTCTTTATTGGACTGGAAGGGCCACTCTTCCGTGGGGTAGGGTGCATTACAGGAACGCTGCATCTTGTCCTCCATTTTTAGGCTATCAGGTGTCATTTTCTTCCTGACCTCAGGAGGCGCTATTGCAGCTGTTGCCACTGTATTTGCTAGAACCCCCAATTGTGGTAGTCCTACAGATGGGCATATTTTGCTTGTAGAGGTCGTAGCTCTCACAGGCATCTCTGTAGACTTTTCTTTCTTGGGTAATTTTTTTTCCCCCCAATATCAGCAGTACTGTGCATGCATTTTCTTTTATCAGGTATACAAGTTGTGCAGTTGCTAGGTAAAAAAGTCTATTTGCTTTACACCATTTTCTTGCAGGGTGCAATCTCCCCGCTTCAGCAACAGAATTTGGTTTTCTGCCTGAGTTCAGTAATTTTCAGTCTCATCTTTGGGTATTATGGCATTCACACTTCACACTTTGGGTGTCTGTTTTTGCTCCCAAGATATATATAGGCAGACTTTTTTACTTGGAGAAAAAAAACATTCTTTGCAGTGGACTATTTCTTTCATTCCCGACAGGGTGACTCAACATTCAGCAATTGGTTTTGAAAAAACCTTTTACACAGTTCAGAAATCACTTTTTCCCCCTATAGGGCAATTTTACACTCAGCATTGGTTTGCTAAAAATTCCCCTGCTTCAGCACAGTCTTGTATCAATTTTCACACTTTTCTGCATATACTCCATTCACAGCTGGTAGTCCTATGCGGTGTGGCAACCTTTATCTGCAAAATCAGTACCACTCGGGGGTCACCATCTGTATTCACTGCTTCAGCGAAACTTTTGAAAACAACAAACACCTATCCCTTTCCAAGGGCTGACTCACTTCTTGAACCCTGATTATGACTGAAAGACAAAGACCCCTATTTCAATGACCATATTACACTTTGTGATAGGCACATTAAGGTTTAGCTACTTCAGCAGTCTCTTCTGGGTTTTTGTAAGTTTTCAGTGGTGTGTATCCCTTTAATTCCGATCTCTGCTGCATGAGGTTTTTTTTTTTTTTTTCTCAGACTGTTTGTAGGCAAAAAGCATAAAAAAAAATTTCACATAAAAATCTCCGGTCCTTTTTAACTACAAAGACACCTCTTATCCCACTTCTGACACCAAATGTAGATGGACGTTCACAGAGGTACACAATTGGAGTCGTTATAATGTGAAATTATAATAGGCTTTATTGTGCCTTTTCCTTTTTATCAGGAAATTATCCAAACACAGGGGGGAATAAAGCTTCCATTCACTTGGGAGTATTTCTAGTGAAATCCTTGCACTTAGTTCACATCTCCATTAGTTAAGCATTTCTCCCATCCCAAACACATAGCATGAAAATAAGCAGATATAAGCAGTCTCTTAATAATGAAAGTCTTATCTGTTTATCAGCTGTAGAGTAAGCTTCTCTGCTCTCCTGGAACCGCACCCGTGCATGCACAGAAAAATATCAGCATCCAGGTTTAGAAGTCTTATTGGGTGTCTTGCAATCAGCTCTGCTGTGTGGCTGGCAGAACTCAAGACATTGTGGTGTCTCCAAAGGTCAGCTCTCAGTCAGAGCTAAGGAGTCAGTCACTTCCTGTCTCAAAGGCAGGCTTTTTGTAAACAATCTAATCAGGCAGGTGGTGTTTAGTAATTAACTACCACACTGCTAGATTAAAGGAACATTACTGAACAGGGATAAGTCACCTGTTACACTCCCCTTCTGTTCTAGGGAAGAGGCAAACCTAAATTTAGTTAGTTAATGAGTACACTAGCTATGGAGTAAGTAATCTGAGTTGCTGTCTCGCCCTGCAGGGTGGGACTATGTGATCAGTCCCATAAGGGAGCTGTAAATAAGCAAGGCCTAAATCCTCAGATCTGACCAAGATTGTAAGACACACACACACACACACACACACACACACACACACACACACACACACACACACACACACACACACACACACACACACTTTCATGGAGAGGAGGGGGGGAGGAGGTGATGGGGATGGTGAGAGGAGGGGATCGGAAGAGGAGAGAGAGGAGGGATGGGGAGAGGAGGGGATGGGGCGAGGAGCGATAGGAGGGATGGGGAGGGGAGAGAGAGAAGAGGGGATGGGGAGAGGAGGGGATGGGGGAGGAGGGGATGGGGAGAGGAGGGGATGGGGAGAGAGGAGGTGGAAAGGAGAGAGAGGAGGAGGGGATGGGGAGAGGAGTGGAGGGGATGGGGAGAAGAGGGAGGGGAGAGGAGAAAGGAGAGAGGAGAGAGAGAGGAGGTGAGGAGGGGATAGAGAGAGGAGGTGAGGAGGAGATGGGAAGAGGGGGAGGAGAGAGAGGAGAGAGGGGTAGGAGAGACAGGAGAGGGAGAGGAGGGGATGGGGAGAAGAGGGGATGGGGAGAGAGAGGAGGACAGGAGGGGATGGGAGAGGAGAGAGAGAGGAGGGGATGATGAGAGGAGAGAGCGAGGAGGGGAGGGGGAGAGGAGAGAGGGTATGGGGAGAGGAGAGAGAGAGGGGGGAGGAGTGGAGGGGATGGGGAGAAGAGAGAGAGAGGAGAGGAGGGGATGGGGAGAGGAGAAAGAGAAGAGGAGGGGATGGGGAGGAGAGAGAGAGGAGGAGAGAAAGGAGAGAGGGGGGAGGAGTGAGAGAGAGGAGAGGGGGGGAGGAGAGAGAGGAGAGGGGTGTGGAGGAGAGGGGAGAGGG
Source organism: Ascaphus truei (assembly GCF_040206685.1). Taxonomy (NCBI): domain Eukaryota; kingdom Metazoa; phylum Chordata; class Amphibia; order Anura; family Ascaphidae; genus Ascaphus; species Ascaphus truei. The sequence goes on along the minus strand of NC_134501.1, from coordinate 35,266,961 downwards.
GGAAGGAGAGAGAGGAGAGGGGGTGAGAGAGAGGAGGAGAGAGAGAGGAGAGGGGGGAGGAGAGAGAGGAGAGGGGGGTGAGAGAGGGGGGGAGGAGAGAGAGGAGAGGGGGGAGGAGAGAGGGGGGGAGGAGAGAGGAGAGGAGGAGAGAGAGAAGAGGAGAGAGAGGAGGGGAGGAGAGAGAGAGGAGAGGAGGAGAGAGAGAGGAGAGGGGGGGGAGAGAGGAGAGGGGGAGAGGAGAGAGAAGAGAGGGGGTGTGAGAGAGAGAGGGGGGAGGAGAGTGAGAGGAGGAGAGAGGGGGGAGGAGAGAGAGAGGGGAGGAGAGAGAGGAGGAGAGAGTGAGAGGAGGAGAGAGAGAGAGGAGGAGAGAGAGAGGAGAGAGAGAGGAGGAGAGAGAGAGGAGAGAGGAGGAGAGAGGAGAGGAGAGAGGGGGAGGAGATATGGGGAGGAGGGATAGAGGGGAAGGAGGGAGAGAGGGGAGGAGGGATAGAGGGGGAGGAGGGAGAGAGGAGAGGGGGGAGAGGAGGAGAGAGAGGAGAGAGAGAGAGGAGGAGAGAGAGAAGGAGAGAGAGAGGAGAGAGGAGAGAGAGGGAGGAGAGAGGGGGAAGGAGGGAGAGAGGGGGAGGAGGGAGAGAGAGGAGAGATGGGAGAGAGGAGAGGAGGGACTTTATATACATCTCAGTTTGTTTTGGGTGTTTACACGTGAGCTGAACTTCATTAAGCCCTGGCAGCCAATCACAACGCGCAGTGAAACGTCATTACCTGGGAGCCGTGGGGAAGCCCCGCCCCCACATTACCCGAGAGCCGTGGCAAGCCCCGAACCCACATTACCTGAGAGCCGCGGGGAAGCCCCGAACCCACATTACCCGAGAGCCGTGGGAAGCCCCGAACCCACATTACCTGAGAGCCGCGGGGAAGCCCCGAACCCAAAATTACCTGAGAGCCGCAGGGAAGCCCCGAACCCACATTACCTGAGAGCCGCGGGGAAGCCCCGCCCACGCGTTACCTGAGAGCTGCGGGGAAGCCCCGCCCACGCGTTACCTGAGAGCCGCGGGGAAGCCGCCACTGTCACCTCCCGGGTCCTAGCGTGGTCTCCTCATTGGAGCGGATCCGCACCGGGACACACGGAGATGAGAGCTGCGCTCACCGCGCTGTGCTGCTGCTGCCTGGGAATTGCTGCCCTGAGCCGGGGTTACTGCGGGTGAGACCCGGAGTGCGTGTTATTACTGGGGGAGGGACCCGGAGTGCGTGTTATTACTGGGGGAGGGACGCTGTTGCGCGCTGTTTGATACGCTGTATAACCGGAGTGTGTTACAATGCAGTTATACGCTGTAATAACACTGTATATAGTCACTGTGTGACAGCCTCAGAGTGCTTCTGTATGTACAGTACAGTATATAGTCACTGTGTGAGTCTCAGAATGCTTCTGTATGTACAGTACAGTATATAGAGTCACTGTGTGGGTCTCAGAATGCTTCTGTATGTACAGTACAGTATATATAGTCACTGTGTGACAGTCTCAGAGTGCTTCTGTATGTACAGTACAGTATATAGTCACTGTGTGAGTCTCAGAATGCTTCTGTATGTACAGTACAGTATATAGAGTCACTGTGTGAGTCTCAGAATGCTTCTGTATGTACAGTACAGTATATATAGTCACTGTGTGACAGTCTCAGAGTGCACCAGTATGTACAGTACAGTATATAGTCACTGTGTGACAGTCTCAGAGTGCACCTGTATGTACAGTACAGTATATATAATCACTGTGTGACAGTCTCAGAGTGCACCAGTATGTACAGTACAGTATATAGTCACTGTGTGACAGTCTCAGAGTGCTTCTGTATGTACAGTACAGTATATACAGTCACTGTGTGACAGTCTCAGAGTGCACCTGTATGTACAGTACAGTATATAGTCACTGTGTGACAGTCTCAGAGTGCACCTGTATGTACAGTACAGTATATATAGTCACTGTGTGACAGTCTCAGAGTGCACCTGTATGTACAATACAGTATATAGTCACTGTGTGAGTCTCAGAGTGCTTCTGTATGTACAGTACAGTATATATAGTCACTGTGTGACAGTCTCAGAGTGCACCTGTATGTACAGTACAGTATATATAGTCACTGTGTGACAGTCTCAGAGTGCACCTGTATGTACAGTACAGTATATAGTCACTGTGTGACAGTCTCAGAGTGCACCTGTATGTACAGTACAGTATATATAGTCACTGTGTGACAGTCTCAGAGTGCACCTGTATGTACAGTACAGTATATATAGTCACTGTGTGAGTCTCAGAGTGCACCTGTATGTACAGTACAGTACATATAGTCACTGTGTGACAGTCTCAGAGTGCACCTGTATATACAGTACAGTATATATAGTCACTGTGTGAGTCTCAGAGTGCACCTGTATGTACAGTACAGTATATAGTCACTGTGTGAGTCTCAGAGTGCACCTGTATGTACAGTACAGTATATATAGTCACTGTGTGAGTCTCAGAGTGCACCTGTATGTACAGTACAGTATATATAGTCACTGTGTGAGTCTCAGAGTGCACCTGTATGTACAGTACAGTATACTGTATATAGTCACTGTGTGAGTCTCAGAGTGCACCTGTATGTACAGTACAGTATATATAGTCACTGTGTGACAGTCTCAGAGTGCACCAGTATGTACAGTACAGTATATGTAGTCACTGTGTGAGTCTCAGAGTGCACCAGTATGTACAGTACAGTATATATAGTCACTGTGTGAGTCTCAGAGTGCACCTGTATGTACAGTACAGTATATATAGTCACTGTGTGAGTCTCAGAGTGCACCTGTATGTACAGTACAGGAGAGAGAGGGGAGGAGGAGAGAGAGGGGAGGAGGAGAGAGAAGGGAGGAGGGGTGGAGGGAGAGGTGAGAGAGGGGTGGAGGGAGAGAGAGATGGGAGAGGAGGGGGAGAGAGAGAGGGAAAGAAAGAGAGAGGGGAAGAGAGAGGGGAAGAGAGAGGGGAAGAGAGAGGGGAAGAGAGATGGGAGAGAGAGGAGACTTTATATAAACGCAGTTTGTTTTGGATGTTTACACGTGCGCTGAACTTCATTAAGCCCTGGCAGCCAATCACAACGCGCAGTGAAACGTCATTGAACCCCGGCAGACAGTCACAGCGCGCGCGGAAACGTCATTGAGCCCCGGCCCTGGCAGCCAATCACAGCGCCTCCACGTGCTGTACTAGTAGTTTGTATACTGGAGAAGAAACAGCTGTTAACCCGATAGGCCGGCACATCTCCACTCCCGGCCACGCCCTCTGTAATACAGTACCTGAGAGCCGCGGGGAAGCCCCGCCCCAATAATTTGACCCGTATTACCTCCCGTGTCCCCGCCCTCTCCCTCATTACCTGAGAGCTGCGAGAAGCCCCGCCCCCGCATTATCTGAGAGCCGCGGGAAGCCCCGCCCCGCATTATCTGAGAGCTGCGGGAAGCCCCGCCCCCGAATTCTCTGAGAGCCGCGGGAAGCCCCGCCCCGCATTATCTGAGAGCCGCGGGAAGCCCCGCCCCCGCATCCGCTGAGAACCGCGGGAAGCCCCGCCCCCGAATTCTCTGAGAGCCGCGGGAAGCCCCGCCCCCGCATTATCTGAGAGCCGCGGGAAGCCCCGCCCCGCATTATCTGAGTGCCGCGGGAAGCCCCGCCCCCGCATTCGCTGAGAACCGCTGGAAGCCCCGCCCCCGAATTCTCTGAGAGCCGCGGGAAGCCCCGCCCCCGCATTACTGTTGAGCTGTGGGGAAGCCTGCCTCGCGTTACCTGAGAGCCGCGGGGAAGCCCCGCCCCCGCATTACCAGGGAGCCGCAGGGAAGCCCCGCCCCCGCATTACTGTTGAGCTGTGGGGAAGCCTGCCCCGCGTTACCTGAGAGCCGCGGGAAGCCCCGCCCCCGCATTACCAGGGAGCCGCAGGGAAGCCCCGCCCCCGCATTACCTGGAAGCCGTGGGGAAGCCCCGCCCCCGCATTACCTGGGAGCCGTGGGGAAGCCCCGCCCCGCATTACCTGGGAGCCGCGGGGAAGCCCCGCCCCCGCATTACCTGGGAGCCGCGGGGAAGCCGGCACTGTCACCTCCCGGGTCCTAGCGTGGATCCGCACCGGGACACATGGAGATGAGAGCTGCGCTCACCGCGCTGTGCTGCTGCCTGGGAATTGCTGCCCTGAGCGGGGTTACTGCGGGTGAGACCCGGAGTGCGTGTTATTACTGGGGGAGGGACCCGGAGTGCGTGTTATTACTGGGGGAGGGACCCGGAGTGCGTGTTATTACTGGGGGAGGGACCCGGAGTGCGTGTTATTACTGGGGGAGAGACGCTGTTGCGCGCTGTTTCAGACGCTGTATAATACAGATGCATGTGTGTTACAATGCAGTTATACGCTGTAATAACACTGTATATAGTCACTGTGTGACAGCCTCAGAGTGCTTCTGTATGTACAGTACAGTATATACAGTCACTTTGTGACAGTGTCAGAGTGCACCTGTATGTACAGTACAGTATATAGTCACTGTGTGATAGTCGCAGAGTGCTTCTGTATGTACAGTACAGTATATAGAGTCACTGTGTGACAGTCTCAGAGTGCACCTGTATGTACAATACAGTATATAGTCACTGTGTGACAGTCTCAGAGTGCTTCTGTATGTACAGTACAGTATATAGAGTCACTGTGTGACAGTCTCAGAGTACACCTGTATGTGCATTACAGTATATAGACTCACTGACAGTCTCAGAGTGCACCTGTATGTGCATTACAGTATATAGACTCACTGACAGTCTCAGAGTGCACCAGTATGTACTGTACAGTACAGTACTTTATATATTTGTGCAGACTTATAGTTACAATAGAAGTCATGGATGTGTATGTCCCTCTGTATTACACACACACACTTTTTATCCTGGTGTAATTATATAATTTTGTAATTAGTGATATTCTCACATTTTCTTTGGGCTCTGACCTGAGTCTGATTTTCCTTTGGGAGCTGAGCACATTTGTGTTTGTAGTTACTGTTGCTCAGTAATTGGGGGTTCCTGTTATCTTTGAGCACCGATAGATATGTATATATATCAGAATCACTCTACTCTTTCCGAAATATGTCTCAGCGTCTCCCCTGCTGAAATCACTCTCCAGGCTTCCAATCAAATCCCGCATCTCGCACTCCATTCTTCTCCTCACTTTTAAAGCTTTACTCTCTTCTGCCCCTCCTTACATCTCAGCCCTAATATCTCGCTATGCACCATCCTGACTCTTGCGTTCTGCTCAAGGAAGTCTTCTCTCTACCCCTTTTGTATCTAAAGCCCTCTCCTGCCTAAAACCTTTCTCACTGACTGCCCCACACCTCTGGAATGCCCCTCCCCTCAATACCAGACTACCACCTTCTCTATCCACCTTTAAGACCCACCTTAAGACACACTTGATTAAAGGAGCATGTGAGTAGCACCGTGGATAATACTATACACATGATACATGAAGCTTGGCCCCCTGCAGACTCGCTTAGCTGAATGCCCTCCTACTGTCTCTGTACGTTCTTCCTACCAATTAGATTGTAAGCTCTTCGGAGCAGGGACTCCTCTTCCGAAATGTTACTTTTATGTCTGAAGCACTTATTCCCATCATCTGCTATTTGTATTATATGTTATTTATATGATTGTCATGTGTATTACTACTGTGAAGCGCTATACAGTATACATTAATGTCGAAATATAAATAAAGACATACATACATTATTGCGTTCTGGTGTCAGATTTTATGTCACATTTCTAAGGTACAAACCCCCTTTTTTTTTGTTACACAATCATTCTGTAATGTTGGTCCTCACATCCCCAGGTTAGTTCTGTGTATGAGAATCTGGGATGGGGTGAAAGGTCTCCCCGAACTCTCATGTTTCTTATCTCTACTTTTAGAAATATATCTTCACGCCTCCGTGTCTGGATGTGTCACATTCCCGTTTAATATCACCGTCTCCGCTGATGGGCCTGTACGCTGCTACTATGAGACCACGGACACACTGCTGTTTTACTACCAAGTGGGGAATCCTGAAGCTAATTTTGTCGACCCGTACAGAAATCGGACTGAATTTAACACCTCACAGGGCAGCATCACGCTGTGTCACCTGACTAAGGCAGATGGAGGATGGTATAGGTGTGAGCTATGGAGTAATGGGGAATCCCAACATGTGCACCTCACAGTACATGGTGAGTTCTCTTAAAATGGGGAGTGTATTACACAGCGCTGAGTATACTGTCACTGTGAAGTAATACAGGTACAGTACAATAACAACCTGTCCCGGAGAGCTTAGCCTTATGTCTGAGATAAAGCGTCTCGCTCAAGCTGTGTGCGACTCCCTCTGCCCTCGTTACACCGGATTTAGAAAGATTTGTTCAATATTTGTTCTAAGAACAGAAATAGTCAGGGCTTTTCTGAAATAAATTTCCCATTTAATAAGTGTTACACGCATGTATATGGGTCCCGCATTGTAATGTGTAGGGGAATGGAAGCCATAATACATCACACATATATATATACATTATGTACACTGGGTGGAAGAGCTGACAATCTAATTTTCTTAACATTCATGGTGGATGGATCAAAAGGTATTGGTTGCTTGGGGGGAAGGGGTGTTGTTATTGGTGGATCCTGCAGGGATAAAGGGGGGGGGGGTTGTTCCCTTTACCCTATTTGAATAAGACATTGAACTTTTGCATTTTGGGAGGGGGGTTAGGGGGGGGGGGTTCTCCCCTCGCCAACCTGCTTATCCATTTAGGTGACACCTCACCATAGGGGGTGACTAGACTAGGATATTTGGGTGGTAAAGGGGGTGACCAATGCACACTTGATGATAACACTTGTAAAATGGATGTAATAACAAGTCACCGGCTGCAATCCTCTTCCTGCCGTTTATCTGCGAGGGATTTGGGCCGATATCGCTTCTAAAGCTTTTGTTACAAATTATTTTATTTCCCAGATCCCATCTCCGCTGCTAATATAATCAGTACCTCCAGCCAGCTGGGCTTGGACATCCAGCTGACCTGCCACTTCCTGGGTGACAATGTTACAGTGGGATGGCTGAAAGATGGCACACGTGTCCCCTCTACGTATGTTCTAGGCAAGGGAAACCGGACCCTGCTCATCCCAGCAGCCGGGAGAGAGGACGTCGGAAGATACTCCTGCCTCTTGCAGAACAGCGTTAGTTACAGCAGAGCTGAGTATCACCTCCAGCCCAAAGGTATGTGTGTGTAAGCTGGAGGGTGACTACGTACCAGAATTATGTTTTGAGGGGGAGGAGTAGGACGGAAGCACAATCCCGAAAGTGAAGTTCTTGGACACGCCCCTTGATCCTGGTAGTTACCCTATGAACCCCATCTACATAATCATTATAAGGGGTGCCCATGGAGAACCATTTTTACACATTGGATAGAACATGAGGATGGAATCACTAGGCTACCGTCCCCTACAAAATAGGGAGGCAAAACCCATATAGATTTTGGGTGATACCTCTGTTACAGCAGCACAAAAATGAAGGAAAGGAGGAGCACACAGGAGACTTGATTTGAGTTTTGAAAAACTTCAATAAGGTGTTCACAGCATCAGAGCTTTAGTACAGATAACGTTTCAGGACTAATGTGTCCCTTCCTCAAAACTCAAATCAAGTCTCCTGTGTGCTCCTCCTTTCCTTCATTTTTGTGCCATTATCAGTGTGACAATAGCTTATCACAGGTTGTAATTTACACCAAATACTGGGTTTGAACTGAACGAGGCTTAGATATAATAAAGTATATTTATTCCTTTGGATAGGTGAACGCACGTAATAATACAGTAACAGTCAAGAAGTACACTTACTTTGGGGATGGGGGATGAGAAGTATGTTGCATAGCAATTCTCTCGCAATCAGGTAACAATTCAGATGATATCAGAAGACCAAGGATAAAGGGTGGACAACAGTTTACAAACCTTTTGTACCCTATCCTTAACATTGAGTACAGGTGATTGGTCTTCAATTACCTCTAGCCACTCATTAACGTGGGAATACATTTTGATACATGCCCCCCTGCTAGCTGGTACATGCGCACTACTATCTCATTTCTGTAGCCCCTCATCTGCATCAGAAATGCCAGCTAGTCTACCAGATTGGATTCCTGGCAGGATATTCTTTGTTGTAAGGTGTTAAATGGGACACTTAAAGACTGCTCTGGTTTGAGTAATCTCCGCCCTCATGTAAACAGTGGAGGTGACAAACTCCTTTGAACAATACTTAAGTCCTAGACATTGGGTCGCCTCTCTGGCCATATGCTACCCTGGTATGCAAAGGAATTTCCTCTGGGTTTTCTCCCTGCTTTGGGACACAGTATGAAGGATAAAACACAAACATATTAAAATATCCGGTTCCGTTGGGTCCAGCAGGTCCAAACTTCCCAGTTCTCAATGCCGGAACTGGGGCACCCTATGGTCCAATTTGCGACTTGCTACGACCTTCGGAACCTTGCTTTAACTACCCTCACATGTGCTAATTAAGTTTGTTGTGCCAACCAGGTAAAAACATATTCCAATTGTCTGTCTATCCTGATATCCTCCCATGCTGTGTATTTAGTTCTATTTAGGTAAAAACATATTCCAATTGTCTGTCTATCCTGATATCTCCCATGCTGTGTATTTAGTTCTATTTAGGTAAAAACATATTCCAATTGTCTGTCTATCCTGATATCCTCCCATGCTGTGTATTTAGTTCTATTTAGGTAAAAACATATTCCAATTGTCTGTCTGTAAATCATCCCCCTACTGTCTTAATTTAATTCAGCTTTCACACTTGTGCAAGGCAAGGCAACACCCACCTTAGAAAAACCATTTGCTTTAACTACCCTCACATGTGCTAATTAAGTTTGTTGTGCCAACCAGGTGACTTTCTAAAAGTATATAAGTAAACTCCTAACAGCCATTGCTGCTAGCAGCCATGCTTGCAAGCAGATATGCTTTTAAGTTGAAATGTTTCAAGTAGAATATGAAGTTTAAAAAGGAAGCTCAAAAAGAAGTGGAAAAGTGGACATCACCTACTGCTTCTGATTCCTGCTTTGGATCTACGTTGGAAAAGAGGATATCATCTATCTAAGACTGCACATCTCAACACTTAACTATTGCTGTGATGCCGCCTTTATTTTTTATATTTGCTGCAACCGCACTTATTTTCAAATTATGCACTTCCTTCCACCAGTCTCCTTATGTCTCTAACTCTATTCATATATCTCCATCTCTCCTTTCTTCCCCACTTCTCAGTTCACATGAACTCCTTTCTTACCTGCATCCTCTGTCACCACACAACTATACACCCTGCACTAAAACACACCCCTATAAATCATCCTCACACATCCTCTTTCTATCCATGCTTCTACTCCTTGCTTCTGGGGATATCTCTCCCAATCCTGGTCCCTGCCTTATTTCTACTTGCTCTCGTCCTCGCCTCCCACATACAACTTCTACTCCTTCTGGTGTTAACCCCTCCAACCTCATACCCATCCCCTGCCACAAAGAAAAGGTTAGAAGCGCAGTCAGTATAGGGTTGAGGTCAAACTATATAACTTTATTAAAACATCTAGTCCCAGGGCAGAACCTCTAGGACAACAACAGCATAAGAATGAATGCATGTAATATTATTAAAAAAAGAACAAAACTATGTGGTTGAAGCTGTATGTGCAATTGCACTCGATGGGTCTCCAAGGGGTTAAAAACGGGAGTAGCCTGATGATAAAACTCAGTCCTGCAATCTGTGCACTGCCCGGGCAGATTTAGGAAAAAAGAGGGGGTACCCCAGGGCTGAGACAATGCTCAAAAGTGCTCACCCTTAATCCACTTTGATATGTTGGTGTCCCGTAATCCTCCTTGCTCCTGAAATTCGCTCCGTAGCAAGCTGTTCAGATGCGCTGATTGTGCTTGGTAGCAGACAGCCCTCCGGGTGTCCGGGTCTGATGTCACTTCCGGCTGTGACGCACAGACCCTTCCCGGTAGTCTCTGGGCTTCGTCTGTCAGCTCTCCTCCTCCTTCAAGTTGCCGATCACCAGGCAAACAGGTTGCGATCAGCTGGAGCCCAACGTGTGATGTCCCCTTCCCGGTAGTCTCTGGGCTTCGTCTGTCAGCTCTCCTCCTCCTTCAAGTTGCCGATCACCAGGCAAACAGGTTGCGATCAGCTGGAGCCCAACGTGTGATGTCAATTCTTATGCTGTTGTTGTCCTAGAGGTTCTGCCCTGGGACTAGATGTTTTAATAAAGTTATATAGTTTGACCTCAACCCTATACTGACTGCGCTTCTAACCTTTTCTTTGTTGCTATGTACCTAGCAGGGACTGGAGGTTCCCTGTTTTAAAGAAGCTGCTTCACCTATTGGGTAGTGTTTGTCTCACTCATATATACATCTCCTTTTGCAATACCCTATACGCACCGGACTGGTTCATGTCACATGTGTTTTGTTTTTGTTTTTGTTGTTTTTTTTGTTTTTTTTTTATATATATTTTTTTTTTTAATATATATTTCATCGTTAATCTTGCTCATTGCCCTCATCAAGAGTAACACCCCATCTGGCGCATTATCATTGTTCTTTTTTGTATGTTCCCATCCCCTGCCACCCTCCCTCCTCTCTCCCTTTCTCCTGTGCCCTTTGGAATGCTCGCTCCCTCTCTAACAAGTTCCTCTCTGTGCATGACTTCTTTCTCTCTCACTCCCTGCTTCTCTTTGCTATAACTGAGACCTGGCTCACTCAGTCTGACTCTGCTCTGGAAGCTGCCCTCTCTTATGGTGGCCTTTCCTTCTCCCACACTCCGCGCCTTGATGGCAGGGGTGGAGGTGTGGGGCTCCTGCTCTCCTCTCTCTGCCGTTACCGAACTATTCCTATTCCCCCCTCTCTTGCCTTTCCCTCCTTTGAGGTTCACACTGTCCAGACCTTCTCTCCTCTCCCTGTTCATGTGGCGGTCATGTATCGCCCACCTACCTCTACTCATCCCCCTTCTGCCTTTCTCACTTTGAATCCTGGCTCTTTTTCTTCCTCTCCTCAGACTCTCCTGTTCTTCTCCTTGGGGACTTCAATTGCCACATTGATGACCCCTCTCTCCCTTGGGCTTCCCGCTTTCTTTCTCTAACCTCTTCTTTTGGCCTTCAACAGTGGACTGCAGCCAGCACCCACAAGGATGGCCACTACTTAGACCTGGTTTTCACTAAAAACTTCTCTCTCTCTGATTTCTCCATTTCCCATTTTCCTCTCTCTGACCATCACCTCATCTCATTCTCTCTATCTCGCTTCTCCCCTTCTCCCCCTCCATCTACCCCCCGGTTCTGCAGAAACCTGCGCTCTATTCACTTACCTGACTTTGAGTCCACGTTACACTCCTCCCTCTCCTCTCTAAGCTCTGCTACAGACCCTGACAAACTGGTCAGGAACTATAACTCTGCCTTGTCCTCCTCTCTTGATCTACATGCCCCGCTTTCTCTCTGCCGCACTCGCCCTTTTAACCCTAGACCCTGGTTAAATTCCCACACGCGCATGCTGCGTTCCTTCACTCGTTCCTCTGAACGCCTCTGGAGGAAATCTCATACTCTCGCAGACTTCCTTCACTACAAATTTATGCTATCCTGTTTCAACTCTGCCCTCTCGCAAGCTAAACAAGCCTACTTTTCTTCACTAATCAACATGCACAAGTCTAACCCACGCCGACTGTTCTCTGTCTTTGATACTCTACTCAAACCACCCTCAGCTGCCTCTCCTTCCTCCATCTCCGCTCAGGACTTTGCTGACTATTTTAAGGAAAAGGTGTAATCCATACGTCAGAACATCCCCTCTGTTTCTTCCTCCCATCCTACACTTCTTCCTAACTCTCCTCCTGCCTTCCTTGACTCTTTTTCCACTGTCTCAGAGGAGGATGTGTCGCTGTTGATCGCCTCTTCTCCCTCTACCACTTGCCCTCTTGACCCCATTTCCTCCCATCTCCTAAAACCTCTTGCTCCTACTATAATCCCTACGCTCACGCACATTTTTAACTCCTCCCTCTGCTCTGGAACCTTTCCATCCTCCTTCAAACATGCAACAGTCATACCATTACTCAAAAACAGCAAGCTTGACCCTACCTGTCTTTCTAACTATCGGCCTGTCTCCCTCCTGCCTTTTGCCTCTAAACTCCTTGAACGTCTTGTATTCGCTCGCTTGCTCCATTTTCTCAACACCTATTCTCTCCTAGACCCTCTACAATCTGGCTTCCGTAATGCTCACTCCACGGAAACAGCCCTCACTAAAATAACTGACGACCTTCATGCTGCCAAAGACAGAGGTCATTACACTCTGCTCATATTACTCGACCTCTCTGCAGCATTTGACACCGTGGACCACCCTCTTCTCCTTCACATTCTCCATACTCTTGGCATTCGGAACAAAGCTCTATCCTGGATCTCATCCTACCTCTCCCATCGTACTTTCAGTGTCTCTTCTGCTAATACCTCCTCCTCCTCTATTGATCTCTCTGTGGGGGTACCCCAGGGCTCTGTCCTGGGACCTCTTCTCTTTTCTCTGTATACACTCTCTCTAGGTGACCTAATAACATCTTTTGGGTTTAATTATCACCTCTATGCTGACGACACACAAATATATTTCTCAACACCCGACCTTACACCTACTGTACAAACCAAAGTTTCTGAATGTCTCTCTGCTATATCATCCTGGATGGCCCTCCGCCGCCTTAAACTCAACATGGCTAAAACAGAGCTCCTCATACTTCCTCCCAAACCTGGCCCTACTACCTCCTTCCACTGTTGGAACTACGATCATTCACCCAGTAGCCCAAGCACGCTGCCTTGGGGTCACACTCGACTCCTCTCTCACATTTGCCCCTCACATTCAAAACATTTCTAAAACCTGTCGCTTTTTCCTCCGCAATATAACAAAGATACGCCCTTTCCTCTGTTGCTCGACTGCTAAAACTCTGACTCAGGCCCTCATTCTCTCCCGTCTTGATTACTGTAACCTCCTGCTGTCCGGCCTTCCTGCCTCTCACCTGTCTCCCCTACAATCTATCCTTAACGCTGCTGCCAGAATCACTCTACTCTTTCCTAGATCTGTCTCAGCATCTCCCCTCATGAAATCCCTCTCCTGGCTTCCGATCAAATCCCGCATCTCACACTCCATTCTTCTCCTCACTTTTAAAGCTTTACACTCTTCTGCCCCTCCTTACATCTCAGCCCTAATTTCTCGTTATGCACCATCCAGACTCTTGCGTTCTTCTCAAGGATGTCTTCTTTCTACCCCCTCTGTATCTAAAGCCCTCTCCCGCCTTAAACCTTTTTCATTGACTGCCCCTCACCTCTGGAATGCCCTTCCCCTCAGTACCCGACTAGCACCCTCTCTATCCACCTTTAAGACCCACCTTAAGACACACTTGCTTAAAGAAGCATATGAATAGCACTGTGGCTATTCTGAACACATGGCACATAAAGCTTGGCCCCCTGCAGATGCACTTACCAGAACTCCCTCCTACTGTCTCTGTACGTTCTCCCTACCTACCAATTAGACTGTAAGCTCCTCGGAGCAGGGACTCCTCTTCCTTAATGTCTAAAGCACTTATTCCCATGATCTGTTATTTATATTATCTGTTATTTATTGGATTACCACATGTATTACTGCTGTGAAGCGCTATGTACATTAATGGCGCTATATAAATAAAGACATACAATACAACCGGAGTTACACAAATACACTTAAAACCGTTTCTCATTTTAATACAAAAATCTCCGCTGTAAATTAAATCACGGTTTTTCACTAAATCCCCATTGAAAACAACGGGCTCCGTCGCCATAGACTTTCAATGGCAAACCGCCGCCGTTGGCGGCTATGGGAATCCGCCGCCATAGACTTTCAACGGGGCGACGCCGCCATTGAAGTCAATGGGGGTTTTCCGCCATAGCCGGTCAATGGAGATTGTCCGCCATTGGAATCTATGGGAAAAGTCCCGAACTTTCAAGGGGGTCCATACTCCGTCGGGTTGGTCCAAGAGGGTCAAGGATGGTTCTGCAGCGATGCGGGAGCAGTGACTACAGCAGATACCCCAAACCCTGATCCTCTGGACCCTCCGGAACCGGAGCTATGGATTCCCAAATTTCAGCTTTTGACACTTAGCCGTTTTCTTGAGCTGTTTCTGCCACCGCCATTGGAACCTATGGCGCGACCCGCTCTTCTCGGTTTGACCCTTATCGGGGGTCCAGGATACGGGGACCCGGTTGTGGTCGAGTGGGGGAAGGTCTAGGAACATGGGGCAGAAAGAATTTTATTTCTAGGTGCTCTAGAACTGTTTATTCCCACGCCACTTGTCATTGAACTTGACTGCTAAGTGATCAAAGCTCTCTTATTGAAAATGTATCCGCTTTGCGGTTTTGCGGTTTGGACGGCAGCCAACTCGTTCCTGGAAAGCTCCTTCGAGGATTCTCCATTGAAGTCAATGGGCCCTTTGACTTACAATGGGAAACCGCCGCTCCTCCTCTCGGACGCCATCTGCTGGTCTTCTCAGGAAACAGGACACAAACAGCAAGATTCGCCATTGAAACACATGGAGCCTCAATGGCTGCTTATGGGACCCTGCAAAATGGTGCCTAAAAAGGCGGGAAAATTACACAAAGGGCTATAATCACTAAACAACTATTAACCATTGTGCTCCCGGATGGATCCTAGTGTGTGTGTGATGCAGACACTGATTAAACCAGATGTTACAATAAAGCATGGGAACAGGGGAATACACATTTTCATGTCATAACAAGGGTTACATCACATTTCTGGACCTCAGCCTAGTTAACCCCTTGTCTCCCTGGTGAGGTCAGGGGATGGCCAAATGGGGTGCAACCCCTTTAATACCGGGCCACCCCCTCTCTCCCTCTACACCTCCCCTTCTTAATGGGTGACCTGTGGCCCACTGGCCCTAACGGGGAGTGGGGCACTGCTGGCACCATTAATGAATTCAGTCTCAGAGGGATAGTCCTGACGTGAAAGTCCATCAGCATTGCTGTTTTCACTGCCCTTTTTGTGTTGAATGGTAAATTCAAATTCTTGCAAAGCCAAGCTCCATCTTAGCAACTTGGCATTCTCCCCTGATACCCTCTGTAGCCAACTCAGGGGATTGTGGTCTGTGATGACGTGAAAGCCCTCCCATATACATAGGGCTGGAGCTTTTTGAGTGCCCACACAATGGCCAAGCACTCCTCAATGGTGGCATATGCCACTTCCCTGGGGAGCAGTTTGCGACTGAGATACACCACAGGGTGCTCTTTGCCGTCGTCCCCCACCTGGCTCAATACAGCCCCAACACCAAAGTCTGAGGCATCAGTCTGAATAAGAAAATGCTTGGTATAGTCTGGGGCAGCCAGTATGGGGGCTCCAGCAAGCGCAGTTTTCAGTGCCTGGAAAGCAGTTTCACAGGCAGGAGTCCAGGTAATAAGCACAGGTAGTTGCTTCTTAGTCAGATCAGTCAGGGGTTTGGCCACGGCGCTGTACTGTGGGACAAACTTCCTATAGTACCCTGCGGTGCCCAAAAATGCCATGACCTGTTTCTTGGTTTTTGGAACAGGCCACTGAACTATGGCTTCTGCCTTGGCTGGCTCTGGTTTGAGATGCCCTCCACCCACCCTGTGCCCTAAGTACAGGATTTCTGCCATCCCTACCATACACTTAGTGGGTTTTAAGGTAAGCCCAGCCTCCCTGATCCTATCCAGCACCGCAGCTACATGTCCTATGTGTGATTCCCAGGAACTACTAAAGACAGCAATGTCATCTAAGTAAGCCCTGGCATAGCTCTGCATCCCTTCCAGTAACCTATTGACCAGGCGTTGGAAGGTAGCCGGGGCATTCTTCATCCCAAATGGCATCACCAAAAACTTAAGAGGCCACTTGGAGTGATGAATGCTGACTTCTCCCTAGCCTCCAGGGTCAGTGGGATTTGCCAATAGCCTTTGCTCAAATCCATGGTGGTCAGATACTTTGCCCCCGCGAGTTCATCTAGTAACTCATCCATGCGGGGCATGGGGTAAGCATCTGACACCGTCCCAGCGTTGAGCAACCGGTAGTCCACACAAAACCGGGTGGTCTTGTCCTTCTTAGGAACTAGGACTACTGGACTTGCCCAAGGGCTCTGGGACGGAGTAATTACCCCTAGGGTCAGCATCTCTATCTCTCTCTCCATACTTGTCTTGACCTCTGCTGACACTCTATAAGCGTGCTTATGCAGAGGCTGCAGGTCCCCTGTGTGCACTGGGTGTTTTGTGAGATGTGTGGTCCCTGGCATGTCAGTGAAGAGGGCGCTAAACTGAGCTAGCATGTCCCTGGCTTCTCCCTTCTGCCTAGCACTCAACTGTGCCCCTATCTCTATCTGCTCCACAGTGTTTCCCTGCCTAGCCTCCCCTAGGAGATCAGGCAGAGCATTGCTCGCCGGATCCTCCAGCAGTGGGCTACAAATGGCCAGCACTGCTCCCATACTCGGTGCTCTGTATTCCTTCAACATGTTAATGTGGTATGTCTTGTGCCTCTCAGGCGCTACCTGTACAACATAGTTGCACTCATTCACCTTTCGGATAACCGAGTACGGTCCCGACGAGGCAGCCATCAGCTTGTTCTCCCGAGTGGGTTTGAGAACAAGCACCTGCTGTCCTGGGATGAATTCCCTGCTACGGGCATTCCGGTCATACCATTGCTTTTGCTTGGTCTGAGCAGCCCTGAGGTGGTCCTGGGCCACCCCCATGAGCATCTCTAACCGGTCTCTGAGATCTACTACATACTGGATCACTGAAGCATCAGTAGCAGTAGTCTCCCCTTCCCATCCCTCACGGAATAGGTCCAGACATCCACGTACCCTGCGGCCATATAGTAGCTCGAAGGGGGAGAAGCCTGTAGATTCTTGCGGTACCTCTCGGTATGCAAACAGCAAGTGCTGCAGGTGAATCTCCCAGTCTTTCCCCTCCGCCTCTATAAAGGTCCAAAGCATCTGCTTCAGGGTACCATTAAACCTCTCACATAATCCGTTTGTCTGGGGATGGTAAGGGGTAGTGCGCCGGTGCTGTACACCGCAGGCATCCCAGAGACAATGTAACAGTTCACTCATGAACTGCTACCCCTGATCGGTTAGGATCTCACTAGGGAAACCTACCCTAGAGAAAATGTTCAGCAAAGCTGCTGCCACTGTCTTGGCACTTATGGTGCCAAGCGCTACTGCCTCAGGGTACCGGGTGGCAAAATCCACCACTGTGAGGATGTAGCACTTCCCTGACCTGCTAGGAATCATGAGGGGTCCTATAAGGTCCATCGCTACCTTCTGGAAGGGTTCGCCTATTATCGGTAGGGGTCTCAGGGGTGCCTTCACACGGTCGCCCACCTTACCTACTCGCTGGCAGGCATCACAAGAGCGGCAGAAATTGCTCGCATCTCGGTATGCCCCCGGCCAGTAGTAACGCTGTAATAACCGGGCTCGCGTTCTGGTGACCCCCTGATGTCCCGCTAACGGAATAGAGTGAGCTACCCGTAACAATTGCTGTCGGTACCCCTGGGGCACTACTAGCTGTCGCTTACCTGTCAATCCTTCCTCTATCCCCGGGTTCCCTTCTTCTCTGTATAGGAGTCCCTTATGCCATAGGCAGCGCTCAGTGCCCTCCCCTGCCTGAGATTCGGACGCCCGAAGTCTCACGCCGGCCAGGGTAGGGTCTGTCTTCACTGCCTCCCTAAACTGGGCTCCTAAGTCTGGCCACCCCCCAGTCATGTCATTGTCAGGGGAAGGGGACAGGGTGAGAGGGAACAGTAAGTCAGCCTGTGGTTGCAACTGATCCTGGCTTACCTCCCCGGGCTCCTCTGCGCCCTCCGCTAACGTTGGTCCCAAAGGCTGGGGGACTGGAGCGGCCGCCGCCGGCATTGCCGCGGTCTGGCTCCAGGTAACCGCCGCCACTGCAGTGGGCTGGGGCACACGGTCGTAGGTGCAGGTCATCGGTCCCAGGTCGTTGCCCAAAAGAATTTCAGCATCCAAACCGGGTAAAACCCCCACCTCCCGCACACCCTGGCCCACCCCCCAAACCAAAAAGATGCGTGCCACCTGCAAGAAACGTGGCTCTCCGTCGGCCACAGTGATCTGCATCCCAGGGCCTGGGAGCAATTCCTCTGGCCGGACCATATCAGGTCGGACCAGGGTCACTGCAGCTCCTGAATCCAGCAAGCCGACTGCTTGCCGGTCACCGACTGTGACCGGGGTGAGATGTTTGCTCCGGCCGTCCGTCTGCTGCAGGTCTGCGCTGAGATGTCCTCCGCTCCTGACTGTAGGCACCGATGAAACCGGGATAGGGGTGACATGGGACGTCTCGCTGGGAGTTGTTTCCATGACCGTTCCTGGTTCTTTGGTGGAAGCCACCCGCACGCGGGCTACCGGCTTCGCAGCTGGGGTGCGTTGCCCCCGATGGGGTCCGTTGGAACGCAGGGGTTCCGGGCAATCTGGTCTGAGGTGACCAGTGCTGTTACAGTTGTAGCACCGGCGCTCATGCCGGAGCTCTCCCGCCTTCCGTGAACTGCTGCCCGCAGGCGGCTTTTGGGTCCACTGGGGGGTAGTAACAGACTTCTTGGCCGGCGCCGGCACTGCCGCTGCTTTGGCTGGTGCCTTGACGGTCATCTGGGACCGGCTGACCACATAGTCATCTGCCAGCCTCGCCGCCTCTGTGTAAGTCTTGGGCTTTTTGTCATACACCCAAGCCCTCACCGCCGGCGGGCACTGCTGCATGAGCTGCTCCTGAAAGATGAGGTCCAGCAGGCGTTGGTAAGTCTTGGCCTCACAGCCCTCCACCCAGTGTAGCCCGTATAAAGCCATGTGGGTCACATAGGTGACATATGTCTCCTGAGGCTGCCTCTCCTCCAGCCGGAATTTACCCCGGTAAGCTTCAGGGGTAAAACAGTGCTGAAATAGCAATAGTGCTTTCAGGTGGTCATAATCATCAGCAAACTCCTCTGTAAGCGCCATCAATGTCTGCTTAGCCAAGCCGGAGAGTAGCGGGTCCAAGCGTGCAACCCTATGCTGGGGAAGCGCCTTGTACCGCCGGCACTGCGTTTCAAAGTTCCTTAAAAACATGTCGATCCGATCAGTGCCTTCCACGTACTTGGTGAGACTGTGCTTGTCCAGTTGGAGTTCATCTTTGCGGGGTTGGACCGGGGGGCAATAAGCGGGTCTGTTCACTGCCATAGAGATAAACTTTAGCCGCCCCTCCGCTGTCCCTCTGTCTCCCCACGTTATAATCAGTGCCAACATTTCGGGGGTAAACGGACTGGTGGCTGCAGCCATCAGTGCCCCTCCTGTCGCACTTGTCCCGGGAGGTGCACTCGTTCTCTCCCCGGGATTCTGCCGCCCCGGCACTGGGTTCAGTCCCTGATCTCCGGGCGGCTATACAAGGGCAAGCTGAGCCGTATCCTGCGACTCTGCACGCTCGGCTTCATATTCCGTGATTGCGGCAATCATGTCTTCGACCTCCTGGTCTTCATATTCCAGTCCATAGTCAGGGCACTTGTCTTTTAGCTGAGCTCTTGTCCTCAGGTAGTAGACGTTTTCCGCTTCACTCATGGTTCTGGGTCGCAGCAGTGCGGTGGTGTGCCAACTTGCGTTACTTGTTGCACTACCGTGTGTTCAATATCTTTAGTCCCAGGAACTTGCAATTACCATCAAGTTCCCACTGGATCACAGTACCCCGCAGAATACTGTAATCCAGGTCCAGTTCAATTTCTCCGCTGCCACCAGTTAATATACAAGCCTGTGACGATAGCTTATCACAGGTTGTAATTTACACCAAATACTGGGTTTGAACTGAACGAGGCTTAGATATAATAAAGTATATTTATTCCTTTGGATAGGTGAACACACGAAATAATACAGTAACAGACAAGAAGTACACTTACTTTGGGGACGGGGGTTGAGAAGTATGTTGCATAGCAATTCTCTCGCAATCAGGTAACAATTCAGATTATATCAGAAGACCAAGGATAAAGGGTGGGCAACAGTTTATAAACCTTTTGTACCCTATCCTTAACATTGAGTACAGGTGATTGGTCTTCAATTACCTCTAGCCACTCATTAGCGTGGGAATACATTTTGATACATGCCCCCCTGCTAGCTGGTACATGCGCACTAGAACTCTGGGGTCTCATTTCTGTAGCCCCTCATCTGCATCAGGAATGCCAGCTAGTCTACCAGATTGGATTCCTGGCAGGATATTCTTTGTTGTAAGGTGTTAAATGGGACACTTAAAGACTGCTCTGGTTTGAGTAATCTCCGCCCTCATGTAAACAGTGGAGGTGACAAACTCCTTTGAACAATACTTAAGTCCTAGACATTGGGTCGCCTCTCTGGCCATATGCTACCCTGGTATGCAAAGGAATTTCCTCTGGGTTTTCTCCCTGCTTTGGGACACAGTATGAAGGATAAAACACAAACATATTAAAATATCCGGTTGCATTGGGTCCAGCAGGTCCAAACTTCCCAGTTCTCAATGCCGGAACTGGGACACCCTATGGTCCAATTTGCGACTTGCTACGACCTTCGGAACCGGAGTTACACACATACACTTAAAACCGTTTCTCATTTTAATACAAAAATCTCCGTTATAAATTAAATCACGGTTTTTCACTAAATCCCCATTGAAAACAACGGGCTCCGCCGCCATAGACTTTCAATGGCAAACCGCCGCCGTTGGCGGCTATCGGAATCCGACGCCATAGACTTTCAATGGGGCGACGCCGCCGTTGAAGTCAATGGGGGTTTTCCGCCATAGCCGGTCAATGGAGATTGGCCGCCATTGGAGTCTATGGGAAAAGTCCCGGACTTTCAAGGGGGTCCATACTCCGTCGGGTTGGTCCAAGAGGGTCAAGGATGGTTCTGCAGCGATGCCGGAGCAGTGACTACAGATACCCCAAACCCTGATCCTCTGGACCCTCCGGAACCGGAGCTATGGATTCCCAAATTTCAGCTTTTGACACTTAGCTGTTTTCTTGAGCTGTTTCTGCCGCCGCCATTGGAACCTATGGCGCGACCCGCTCTTCTCGGTTCGACCCTTATCGGGGGTCCAGGATACGGGGACCCGGTTGTGGTCGAGTGGGGGGAGGTCTAGGAACTAGGGGCAGAAAGAATTTTATTTCTAGGTGCTCTAGAACTGTTTATTCCCACGCCACTTGTCGTTGAACTTGACTGCTAAGTGATCAAAGCTCTCTTATTGAAAATGTATCCGCTTTGCGGTTTTGCGGTTTGGACGGCAGCCAACTCGTTCCTGGAAAGCTCCTTCGAGGATTCTCCATTGAAGTCAATGGGCCCATTGACTTACAATGGGAAACCGCCGCTCCTCCTCTCGGACGCCATCTGCTGGTCTTCTCAGGAAACAGGACCCAAACAGCAAGATTCGCCATTGAACACATGGAGCCTCAATGGCGGCTTATGGGACCCTGCAAAATGGTGCCTGAAAAGGCGGGAAAATTACACAAAGGGCTATAATCACTAAACAACTATTAACCCTTGTGCTCCCGGATGGATCCTAGTGTGTGTGTGATGCAGACACTGATTAAACCAGATGTTACAATAAAGCATGGGAACGGGAATACACATTTTCATGTCATAACAAGGGTTACAACACATTTCTGGACCTCAGCCTCGGTAACGCCTTGTCTCCCTGGTGAGGTCAGGGGAAGGCCAAATGGGGTGCAACCCCTTTAATACCAGGCCACCCCCCTCTCCCTCTACAATCAGGTCCAGCCTTGAGACGCCGGGACCATTGGGAGGTAAGTACCAGAAGCAGAATTATACCTGCATGTCTTTATTAACAGTGGTGTGCCATTTATTTCTATGATTGCTCTCTGTTACAGCAGCAGACGACAGTGACCAAGTATTAAAATCCGCTGCTTAGTTCAGGAGATATGACCCCAGATCAGTAACTTGACATGCTAGAGATACAGAAAACCATTATTTCTTACACGAAAACAAATGCTGAAGGGGCCAGATCCCAACATAATATAAATTTAGTCCTATAGGCTTCTGGGGGATTTATGCGTAATCTCACAAATATGCATTTTCACGTATATTTTTCCCACACCAATTCTATTTAGTTACATAACCAAATATCCCTATGGATCCAACAGAGTGAAATCAGTACTCAAAAAAGGGTAGAATTTTTTTATAAATAGTGGGCGCTAAATCTAACAATCCCCGGTGTTAGTTTTGTGACTAATTAGGTTATCGAGTGAAAAAAGCAGATATCCAAGACTTTGTAACACATTAAATATCATTAAGTGACCAGTGCATATAGATATATTGATTTTTTTAAATCCTTTTTTTCCATTATATCTAACAAATGTCTGAAAAAGAAAATATATAATAAAAAAATCAAAATGTCCTGCTGGAAAGATAAAGGGTATAATCTAACGGTGACAGAAAAATAAAGTTAAAAGAAACCCAGTGAATGATGCAGCAAACTGAAACAAGCACTTACTGATCTCAAAAACAGATCCCACAGGTATGCAGGAGGTTCATATAGGACTAACCTATCCAGGTGTGACCTAAAGACACAAGGAAAGAGCAGCACCAGCTTCCATAGTGTAATACTGTCATTTAATATCCATGCGTTACAAACACATTCAATGCACTCACATGGTGTGCAATACAAAACCAGCTCATCTGTCAGGTGATTGGTGTGACGATGTGCTCACCACAATCAAGATGTGACCACGCTGCTGAGGTGGGGTAATGTATATAACGCCAACCCACAGCCATGTGGGCGCGTCTGGAGTGTAGAGTAGTCGAGGTAGCTGAGTCAGGGTAACAGAAGTGAGAGTAGTGTTGATACTTGCCGGGGTCAGTAATGGAGAGGTACGGATCGTTGAGGGTGCTTTAGCCGAGGTCAGGTTTGGAGAGATGCGGATGGTCGAGATTAAGCCGAGGTCCGGGATGGAGAGATTCGGATGGTCAAACGTAAGCCGGGTCAGGAAAGGAGAAGAGCGCAGTTCGAATACAGGCAGGGTCAGGCAACAAAACAAGGCAAACAAAGCTGGAACAGACTGTGGAGAGGCACATGCACAAACAGAGATTATGCTCAGCTGATGAGCCTCTGCCACTGCAGAGAATTTACAGGAAGTAGTGACCAATCAGAGCAGGAGGCGTGTCACTGAGCAGGATTCTGATAGGAAGCTCAGCTGCAAGAGGCAGGTGTGCGGAGTCTTCCTGATAAATTACTAAGAGGATACAGGTGCGTGCTTCACACATGTGTCGCGTGCTGATGATATCACTGTGGGGAGGTAACCGGGAGGTGGAGCCAGCGGAGTTGGCATTTAGGTCTGCGGGAGCGGTGCTGGTAGCTGGATGTATGGAGGGTAAGTTTTGCTTGCGCCGAGCTCGCGGCGCCTCACGGATCCTTACAGTACCCCCCCTGCCCCTCCAGGAGCGACCTCCAGGCGACTCCAAGCAGGCTTCAGTGGGAAATCCTTGTGGAATCTCTGGACCAATCTGGGCGCATGGACCTACGTTCCTCGGGTCCAAAACCCTTTCAGTGTACCAGATATTGGAGTGCACCTCTGGATATCCTGGAGTCTAAGATGGATTGGACTTCGTATTCGTGTTGCCCCTGTGTGAGGATAGAAGGGGGAGGAGAAGAAGATACTGGAGTGTGTGAGTTCTGGACCACGGGCTTCAGGAAAGATACATGAAAAACGGACGGTATGCTCAGTGAGGGAGGAAGTTGTAGTCTATAGGTGACCGGGTTGATCCTCTCCAATATGGTGAATGGTCCAATGAAACGTGGTGCCAATTTAAATGAAGGGACCTTTAGTCATATTTTTAGAAGATAGCCTACCTTGTCCCCAATTTTGAAAGCTGCTGGCTTACTACGATGTCGATCTGCCTGTACTTTTTGCCTCGCGGTTGCCGACCTGAGATTGTCTTGGATCCTCTTCTATAGACTTTGAAGGTTCTTGATTCTGTCATCTGCTGCCGGAACGCCTGAAATGGAGGTAGGGATAGGGAGAAGCAAGGGATGGAACCCGTAGTTAATGAAGAATGGTGACTCAGTGATGGACTCGTTGTGCAAATTATTGTGAGTGAATTTGGCCCAAGGGAGAAGTTCTGACCAATCGTCTTGAGTATCTGAGACAAAGTGTTAGGCTGCGCTCACCACGAACTAGACCGGACCCCGGTACTGAGGTGGGGATAATAAACGCCACGCACCCACGGCAATGGGAGCAGGCCCGGTAGGCGGATAGTTTTGAGGGTGCCGGGTGTGGGTAAGGTAGTAGTAGAGTACTTGCCAAGTCCTGGGGTGGAGCCGAGAGAGTGGTCGTAGTCCGAGAGCCAAGGTCAAGAGTAGGAGGCGGGAGGATGGTAGTAGTCCGAGAGCCGAGATCGAGGGTTGGAGAGAAGCGAATGGTCAGATGCAAGCCGGGGTCGAATACCAGAGGGGGTCCTAAAGCCAAGCCGGGACAGTACACAAGAGAGGAGGCAAACGAAAAGGTTAAAGCACAAGGCACAAGGTGAGGCAGAGGAAACGTCACACGGGGGACCATGAAACAATGCTCAGCCAAAGAAGGGAAGGCTGAGCAAGGCATAAATAGGCATCAGAGTCCAATGGGAGAGGGAGAGGATATCCAGCAGTGTGAGGATAGGCTGGTAGGTGATTTCTGCAGTAGTAGTTTGCAAAACCTAAGAATCTTTGTACCGCTTTGAGTGAAGAGGGATATGGCAAATCTAGAACCGCCTTTACTTTTGCTGGATCCATAGTAAGGCCTGTGCTGGAATTGATGTAACCGAGGAATGCTGTGGAAGTTTGGTGAAATTGGCATTTCTCGATTTTTGCGAATAGATGGTTCTCCCGGAGTCGTAGGAGTACCTGCTTGACATGATTAATGTGTTCATCCAAGGTTTTTGAAAAAATCATGATATCGTCCAGGTAAACGACTACAAACTAATTGAGCAAGTCACGGAATATATCATTTACAAAGTCCTGGAAGACTGCAGGTGCATTACAAAGCTCGAATGGCATAACCAGGTACTCATAGTGCCCGTCGCGAGTATTAAACGCCATCTTCCATTCGTCTCCTTGTCTTATCCTTACCAAATTGTAGGCCCCTCAGATATCCAGTTTGGTGAATACGTTGGCACCCTGTAGGCGGTCGAAGAGCTCTGGAATTAAAGGCAAGGGATACCGGTTCTTTACCGTAATCTTATTGAGACCTCTGTGTGGCCATGAGAGGGTTAACCAGGCCAATAATAAAGGTATTATGCCCGGCTGGTTAACCCTAAACCGTGTTGGGACAGAAGGGGTTAAAATGTATTGCCATCATAACACCATGGTTTCCCCTACACTACCTTTATTGTCCCTGTTTTGCAGCTTAGCAGCTAGCTGCTGTTGAATTAATGAATGAACTATGTGCTAACTGTATTTGCGACACAAAGGGGAGCTGCTAGCTCTGTGCCAAGCGCTGATTGAAGAAGTGTGCCTGTGAATAAGTAGCTGCTTTCAAGATAGATCAATTTTCAGACCACAGACGATGAAACCGCAAAGTCAATTGAATAAGTGCTCTGCGGTTTAGCTGAAGTGACTTCTTGATACATCGTATCCTGCCGTCTGGTTATCCACTTCAGTTGAAGTAGTGGCGCGTGTCTGCGGTTAACGATCAAAGCCAGGACAGATACATTGAATGCCGGCTTGTTACCCAGACCGAGTATAGGTCAAACCGCAGCCCACCTCACTGAGCCCCTTCAATTAAGTGGATAACGTGCATTAGGAAAGAGCTAGCACTCTAATTTTTGGAGTGCAGCTAGGTAAAAAGAAACCATAAACAAACATATAAGGTTTATAATTGTTGCATAAGCAGAACATACATTTATAAATAAACTGTATTGTAATGGTGTTTTAAAATGTACAGGCAGGAATCCTTTCCTATCCTGAATATATTAACATGTCCATATATTATGGATGAATGAGCTGAGGGATTTTTCATCTCAGAACTTCAAAAGGCACCCTGCTAAGGTGGTGCCCCAGAGTCTACGAGAAGTCCAGAGTTGAAAAGCCTCAGAGACCCTAGGTGATAGGGTGGCAAGGATATTGTTAATTGCCAGATACCGGTGGGAAGTATGGGCATTTCACACTTGGTAGCCAAACCCCAGACTTACTGTCGCCAGGTAAGAGGTTGGGCCCGGTATGCTAAGTAGCTCAGGTGTGAGGTTAGCACATGCTCTGTGCAAACCGGGAAGCAACTTCTGCCCTCTTTGCAAGGTACTGGCAAGTCGGGGATAGGTGGGGAAAATTATTCCCACCAGAGGGTTGGGTGTACATGTTAGGTCTAGGACCCATAACCCTATAAGAAATGCCTGCAGCCCAGTCCCAGGCAGATTCACCTAAGATTCATCTCAGATTTTACCAAGAAGCGTCCAAGTACAGCGTCAGCGATTCTGGAGTGTGAGGGGTTAACGACATCGTAACCAAGGATTGCACCCCTCTTCCAGAATTCGTTTGAGCTAAGGATTCCCGAACGAATCCTGTAAGGGCATTACGAAAGATTTCCTTTTGGCGGAGATATAGGGCTAGCAAGTTGCACCCCTATCTTGGTCCGGGGTGGGGAGGGAGCGATGATTTCGGGAACACACCAAAAAATAAAGAACATAAAAATAATAGTGCAGTATATCAACACACTTGAAATATAATGAACTCTTGGCTCTGTAGAAATTCCTACTTACAACAAGTGGAATATAAAAAGGCAATGGTCTGACTCTGTCAGTGGATGTAGAACAGGATCTCCAGCAGGAAAAGAGGCTCAAAGCGAGGGATTTTTCAAATAGGAGATGATGCAGGTGATGTAAACCCAGATCAGATTCAAAGTGTGGTGTTCATGTAAGATAAAAGCGGCCCATAGTGTAGATCAGAGATGCAAAATTTATCACATAAAAGCAAAGTAAGAAACGTACTTACAATAAGTACATCACATATGCACACATAAAGGTATCTTGAGACAGTAGAGTGCTGGTCCCGTATGGAGAAACTTGCTATTTCGTCCTTCTATGGCTCCCGCCTTGCCGCCGATGGATGGCGTCTGACGTCACGTCCGGTATACGAGTGACAACGTCCGTTCGGGAGTAAGAGGGACGAGTAGCAAGGAATCAACAGCAACTCAAGCGTCTTCACTTCAGGGGCAGCTGCAGCAGACTGACAAGTAGCTCTACGCGTTTCGCTGTACTTGGACAGCTTCCTCAGGAGCAAGATAACACCCCTAGTGGGTGGACACCAATTTATAGTGTAACTAATTGTAACCAATTAAGTCAAATACAAATTACATAAGTAATCACATTTACAATATTTCACACAGGTTCGCCTTAAACAGGTACATAACTCTGTGGTCAAAAAAACGACGCAATAGTTCAATTAAATTTAATTAGCTTGACTAACATAACATATTTAATAAGTTAGAGCAACCTAAATTGTTGCATGATTAATAACAAATTTATTAAAAAGGCAAATATTAAAAAACTCATAAAAAACGAGAGGGAAGAAAAATGGGGGGAGAGAAAGAAAAAATCAGTGATAGCAATACATAAATATTAATATCCATTATAGAAACACTAAAAAACATCTTTAAGAAAGGCAAGTGCAAAAGGTAATATCATATCCATAGATTGGACGGCACAACAGGTCTATGGGATCCGAGTAAACAGAGAAATTAAACAAGGAATGGGGCTATTTCAAAATCTGCATTGAGTCCATTTGGTATAAGTGTATTCAATTTGTGGATCCAATACATTTCTCGTCTGCTCAGATCCATATCCCTGCTGCGGCCTCTCCAGTGCTGTAAACCATTCTCAATAGCAATACATTTTAGATCTCTTGGATTTGAGCTATGATATTTTGCTAAATGTTTTGATACACTATGTGTGAGGATGCCACGTCTAATATTGCTAAGGTGTTCTAAAATACGTGTTCGAATAGCTCTTGAAGTTTTTCCCACGTATTGTAGCCCACATGGGCATTGCAAAACATATATAACATATTCTGTATAGCAGTTTATGTATTGTTTAATCTTAAAAATTTCTTTACTGTTATTGCATATAAAACTTTTTTTATCTGATCGTTTATGTTCACATGCCTTACACGATGAACAGCCATAAAAACCTTCTATATTTTTAAACCATCCCTTGTTTTTTGTTTCTAATTTTTTGAGGGCGCTCGGAGCCACAATATTTTTTATATTTTGTGCTTTTTTGAAAATTATTTTAGGGTGTTCAGGAAGTACGTTATTTAAAATTGGATCAGTTCTTAAAACATGCCAATGTTTTCTTATAATTTTGCTAATATTGTTTGCTTCTTTATTATATGTAGTTAGAAATGCTGTGTCATAAATATTGGTGGCATTTTTGAATCCACTTTTAGGTTCTAATAATTCTTTTCTTTGTAATATTTTAGCTTTATTAAACGCTATATCTAGTGTGTCTCTTTTGTATTTTTTTTGTATAAAGCGTGACTCCAGTATTTTACATTGTTCATTAAAAACAGTGTCGTCTGTACAGTTCCTGCGCATTCTTCTGTACTGATTGTAAGGTACATTATCCATCCATAAATGGTGATGACAACTGGAGCGCAGAATATAATTGTTACTGTCAACATTTTTAAAATGAGATTTAGTTTTCAAAATGCCTTCCTCTATATCAGGGGTGGGGAACGTCAGGCCCGAGGGCCGTATAAGGCCCTCGAAATCATTTGGTCTGGCACTGCTAAGGCAATTGCTATAACCGGGGTCGCGCTAATTTAAAAAAAATGGCCACCGAGCGCCCGATCGGGGGAGGGAGGAGGTGGTGTGAGGCGCCGCTGCCCTACACGATAACCAGCAGCCACCATACTAGCCCCAGCAATCCCCCAGCAGCCACCGTACTTCCCCCGCAGCATTCCCCTCACTTCCCCCATGCTTCTCCAGCAGTTCCCCCCGCACTTACCCCAGCATCCGCCCTACACGATCCCCACAGCAGCAGCAGCAGCAACTACCAGAGGTAGGGGGGCTGGGTTCTGTGTGCCTACATGCCTGCTGTGTGCCTGCCGTGTGCCTGCCGTGTGTCTGTCTGTCTGTGTCTGTATGGCCCGCGAACAATGTTATAAATATCCAAATGGCCCTTGGCAGAAAAAAGGTTCCCCACCCCTGCTTTATATATATGACTAGGTCTAAATAGTCAATAGAAGTCTTACTGGTTGTAGAAGTAAAATTTAGATTCAACAAATTATCATTCAAATTTAAAATAAACTGATCCAAACCTTGTTGATCACCTTGCCAAATTAAAATTATATCATCAATGTAGCGCCGCCATAGGACAACGCCCTCCCCCAGCATGCCATTGGACCAAATGTTATGGTCCTCCCAGAATCCCATAAAGAGATTTGCATAACTGGGGGCGAACTTCGTTCCCATGGCGGTGCCACATTTCTAAATATAAAAGATGTTATCAAATAAAAAGAAATTTTTTTCTAATATAAAAGTTATGCTCTCCAACAAGAATTTGGCCTGCAATTCATGTAATTCCGAGTCTTTATCCAAAAAGTACTTAATAGCTTCACAATAGAGGTGTATAATGAGGAAACATCTATGGTTGCCAGTATATAGTCCTCCTTCCAGGTAAATGCTTCTAAAATTTGAAGTATTTCAGTTGTATCCTTCAAGTATGATTTCAAGGTTTTAACATATCCTTGTAAAAAATTATCAATATATGATGATAAATTGGAGGTGAGGGAGTTTATACCAGAGGTTATTGGTCTACCAGGGGGGTTCTTTAGACACTTATGAATCTTCGGTAATATATAGACTATTGGTATTTGTGGTGTTTTATTCAACAGGAATTTATATTCTTGCTCGGTTAGAATACCAATATCTTTCCCTTTATCTAGAAGTGTTTGTAGATCATTACTGAATGCTTTCGTTGGATTTTTCTTTAAGACTTCATAGGTGTGGGGATCCCCCAAAAGGTGACTAGTTTCTATTAGGTAATCCTCTCTATTCATAATCACTACTCTCCCTCCCTTATCAGCCTGTTTTATAATTATGTCTGCATTTACTGTAATTTCTTCTAAGGCTCTTTTTTCCTCTTTTGTCAAATTATTTCTAATTTTAGACTTATTGTTTTTTGATAAATCTTCAAAGTCCTTAACAATTAAATTATAAAAAAACTTCCAAATGGTTGCCCTTATAATATGTCAGATAAAAGGTGGACTTATTCTTTAATGTAGTATGTTTGAATTTTTCTGGTTCTTTTTGAACTATTGGATTAAGATTAATTAATCTTGATTCTGCATTTTTGCTGAGAAAAAATCTTTTAACAGTGAGTTTTCTTAGGGACTTGTTAGCATCAAGAAATAACTCAAAGTTATTCGGCCCTATTGTTGGAGCAAAGGATAATCCTTTCGAAATGAGATTCAATTGTGGGGTTGATAAAATGGTCGAACTTAAATTAAAAATACTTTTATAATCTTTAGGATTCTCTTTTTTCACTCTCTCCCTTTTCCCTCCTCTCCCTCGTTTTCCTCTCTGTTTTTTTCTTTTTTGTGTTGTACACTGTCTTCCTTTTTCTCCAAAAGTGTGGTGTAGGGATTTGCCGTTTCCCATATACTTAGAGTCTTGTCCAACTCTAAAAAATCATCAGATCCCATGGCTCCAATAGGGGAACGGGATCTACTTGTCTTTTGTTGCCTTGTAAGCTGATATCTGTGTCTCTCTCTCTTCTTCTCTCCTCTCTCTCTCTCTTCTTAACTCTCTCTCTCTTTGCCTCTCTCTCTTTGATATTCTTTCTCCTTCTGTTCTTTTTCTCTCAATTCTCTATCTCTATGATCTCTATTGGATAAATACTCTTTATCTCTATGAGATTCTCTCTCTCTGTGTGTCTCTCTATCTCTAATATCCCTCTCTCTTTGTTCTTTTATCCTTAAATCTTTTTCTCTCTGTCTCTCCCTGTCTCTCCCTCTCTCTCTGTCTCTCTCTGTCTCTCTCCCTCTAATCTCTGTTCTCTCTCCCTTTCACGATCCCTCTCTCTTTGATATTCCTGATCTCTGCGTTGATCTCTTTCTTGAGCATATTTCTTTTCTAAAATTGTATTACTATGTGATTGTATGTGTTCCGTTTTCGGATGAGGATCCGAGTATCTTGAATCTTTTAGATCTTTCCGAGGTATATAGGGTTTGTAGTGAGATATGGGATTTGTATTATCCTTACGATAGGAGGTGTTAGAAGAATATGGTTTATCAGATTTAATAGTCAGATTTATTATAATAATTATCATATTTTCTTTCAGTTTGGTAATTATTTTTATTTTTCTTCCAATCTCTTTGTTCTCCTCTTTGATAATCTCCTTCATCTCTCAAGAATTTATTAGTTTTATTAATATAAAGATCATTCTCTAATTTATCTATTTTAAATTCTGCTGTGTCCTCTAAATGTGCTAATTTTTCTTCTATAATAGTCTCTTCTTCGTCTATTATTTTGATGTTTTTTTTGTGTTGGTTAATCAAGGACGACATTAGATCAAATGAGCATTTATCTATAGTCTCATACCAATTTTTAACAAATTCTTCATCATCCAAATGAGATGAAGGATTTTTGGAAAATCTAAGGCCTCTTGGAATTCTGTTACACTTCATGTATTTATTTAAAAAAACTCAAATCTAACCATTTTTTTGTATCCTTAATAAGTAATCTATCTAATTTGTGAAATTCTTCTTCTAAAAGATCATGTGAAACAGGTGTATGTGATGTGTCTATATCTTGATAATTAAACTGTAATTTCCTAGATTGTCTTTTAGCAAAAATATTCGGTGAAGTAATATCCATTTGTATCAATATATATAATATATATATAAAGAGTGTGAAGCAGCCACCATATCAAAATACAGATAAACAAGTGAACCCAAATGATTTGAATCGGCGCTAGAAACACCCACAAAAGTGATACTAGTGTGATAAAATTTTATATTAAACACTGTGAAATAGGGTGAACCCAAAAAAATACTTCTCAACCTTCCGAGGAATATGTATAGATTCCCTACAACAAATCTTGGTCCGGGGTGGGGAGGGAGCGGTGATTTCGGGAACACACCAAAAAATAAAGAACATAAAAATAATAGTGCAGTATATCAACACACTTGAAATATAATGAACTCTTGGCTCTGTAGAAATTCCTACTTACAACAAGTGTTATATAAAAAGGCAATGGTCTGACTCTGTCCGTGGATGTAGAACAGGATCTCCAGCAGGAAAAGAGGCTCAAAGCGAGGGATTTTTCAAATAGGAGATGATGCAGGTGATGTAAACCCATATCAGATTCAAAGTGTGGTGTTCATGTAAGATAAAAGCGGCCCATAGTGTAGATCAGAGATGCAAAATTTATCACATAAAAGCAAAGTAAGAAACGTACTTACAATAAGTACATCACATATGCACACATAAAGGTATGTTTATATAATATTATATATATTGATACAAATGGATATTACTTCACCGAATATTTTTGCTAAAAGACAATCTAGGAAATTACAGTTTAATTATCAAGATATAGACACATCACATACACTTGTTTCACATGATCTTTTAGAAGAAGAATTTCACAAATTAGATAGATTACTTATTAAGGATACAAAAAAATGGTTAGATTTGAGTTTTTTAAATAAATACATGAAGTGTAACAGAATTCCAAGAGGCCTTAGATTTTCCAAAAATCCTTCATCTAATTTGGATGATGAAGAATTTGTGAAAAATTGGTATGAGACTATAGATAAATGCTCATTTGATCTAATGTCGTCCTTGATTAACCAACACAAAAAAAACATCAAAATAATAGACGAAGAAGTGACTATTATAGAAGAAAAATTAGCACATTTAGAGGACACAGCAGAATTTAAAATTAAAGATCGTGATCTCAAAAGAAAAATAGATAAATTAGAGAATGATCTTTATATTAATAAAACTAATAAATTCTTGAGAGATGAAGGAGATTATCAAAGAGGAGAACAAAGAGATTGGAAGAAAAAGAAAAATAATTACCAAACTGAAAGAAAATATGATAATTATTATAATAAATCTGACTATAAATCTGATAAACCATATTCTTCTAACACCTCCTATCGTAAGGATAATACAAATCCCATATCTCACTACAAACCCTATATACCTCGGAAAGACCTAAAAGATTCAAGATACTCTGATCCTCATCCGAAAACGGAACACATACAATCACATAGTAATACAATTTTAGAAAAGAAATCTGCTCAAGAAAGAGATCAACGCAGAGATCAGGAATATCAAAGAGAGAGGGATCGTGAAAGGGAGAGAGAACAGAGATTAGAGGGAGAGACAGAGAGAGAGGGAAAGGGAGAGACAGAGAGAAAAAGATTTAAGGATAAAAGAACAAAGAGAGAGGGATATTAGAGATAGAGAGACACACAGAGAGAGAGAATCTCATAGAGATAAAGAGTATTTATCCAATAGAGATCATAGAGATAGAGAATTGAGAGAAAAAGAACAGAAGGAGAAAGAATATCAAAGAGAGAGAGAGGCAAAGAGAGAGAGAGAGACAAAGAGAGAGAGAGAGTTAAAAAGAGAGAGAGAGGAGAGAAGAAGAGAGAGAGACAGATATCATCTTACAAGGCAACAAAAGACAAGTAGATCCCGTTCCCCTATTGGAGCCACGGGATCTGATGATTTTTTAGAGTTGGACAAGACTCTAAGTATATGGGAAACGTCAAATCCCTACACCCCACTTTTGGAGAAAAAGGAAGACAGTGTACAACACAAAAAAGAAAAAAACAGAGAGGAAAACGAGGGAGCGGAGGGAAAAGGGAGAGAGTGAAAAAAGAGAATCCTAAAGATTATAAAAGTATTTTTAATTTAAGTTCGACCATTTTATCAACCCCACAATTGAATCTCATTTCGAAAGGATTATCCTTTGCTCCAACAATAGGGCCGAATAACTTTGAGTTATTTCTTGATGCTAACAAGTCCCTAAGAAAACTCACTGTTAAAAGATTTTTTCTTAGCAAAAATGCAGAATCAAGATTAATTAATCTTAATCCAATAGTTCAAAAAGAACCAGAAAAATTCAAACATACTACATTAAAGAATAAGTCCACCTTTTATCCGACATATTATAAGGGCAACCATTTGGAAGTCTTTTATAATTTAATTGTTAAGGACTTTGAAGATTTATCAAAAAACAATAAATCTAAAATTAGAAATAATTTGACAAAAGAGGAAAAAAGAGCCTTAGAAGAAATTACAGAAAATACAGACATAATTATAAAACAGGCTAATAAGGGAGGGGGAGTAGTGATTATGAATAGAGAGGATTACCTAATAGAAACTAGTCGCCTTTTGGGGGATCCCCACACCTATGAAGTCTTAAAGAAAAATCCAACGAAAGCATTCAGTAATGATCTACAAACACTTCTAGATAAAGGGAAAGATATTGGTATTCTAACCGAGCAAGAATATAAATTCCTGTTGAATAAAACACCACAAATACCAATAGTCTATATATTACCGAAGATTCATAAGTGTCTAAAGAACCCCCCTGGTAGACCAATAACCTCTGGTATAAACTCCCTCACCTCCAATTTATCATCATATATTGATAATTTTTTACAAGGATATGTTAAAACCTTGAAATCATACTTGAAGGATGCAACTGAAATACTTCAAATTTTAGAAGCATTTGCCTGGAAGGAGGACTATATACTGGCAACCATAGATGTTTCCTCATTATACACCTCTATTGTGAAGCTATTAAGTACTTTTTGGATAAAGACTCGGAATTACATGAATTGCAGGCCAAATTCTTGTTGGAGAGCATAACTTTTATATTAGAAAAAAATTTCTTTTTATTTGATAACATCTTTTATATTCAGAAATGTGGCACCACCATGGGAACGAAGTTCGCCCCCAGTTATGCAAATCTCTTTATGGGATTCTGGTAGGACCATAACATCTGGTCCAATGGCATGCTGGTGGAGGGCGTTGTCCTATGGCGGCGCTACATTGATGATATAATTTTAATTTGGCAAGGTGATCAACAAGGTTTGGATCAGTTTATTTTAAATTTGAATGATAATTTGTTGAATCTAAATTTTACTTCTACAACCAGTAAGACTTCTATTGACTATTTAGACCTGGTTATATATATAGAGGAAGGCACTTTGAAAACTAAATCTCATTTTAAAAATAAAAAATGCACAAATGTGCACCAGGGATTAATGGAAGGTAATTTATTAAAAATACACAAAAACTGAGGGGATCCAACCCCACCTCAGAACAGCTGTGCAGCTGAACGGCTAAGTACTACCAAGGAGAACACCTAATGGTGACTAAACCCTAAGCTGCACAGTATACAAATACAGTAAAATTTATATAAAAAACATGAAAGAAAAAAACAAACATGAAAACAACCTATCAACGGATTTGTATAGAAACCGCCATAGGGTTGGGCACTGGCAAGGGGAAACGGACACTCACACTGAGACAGTGAGCAGACTCGCGGTGGCTGCACAGGATCCGGATCTCGGCACCGCGGAGATGGATAAAACCGCTGCTGTTTCCTGCAGGCTCCGTCTCAGCTTACCAGCATACACGCGCAGGAAGGATCCTTCCTGCGCGTGTATGCTGGTAAGCTGAGACGGAGCCTGCAGGAAACAGCAGCGGTTTTATCCATCTCCGCGGTGCCGAGATCCGGATCCTGTGCAGCCACCGCGAGTCTGCTCACTGTCTCAGTGTGAGTGTCCGTTTCCCCTTGCCAGTGCCCAACCCTATGGCGGTTTCTATACAAATCCGTTGATAGGTTGTTTTCATGTTTGTTTTTTTCTTTCATGTTTTTTATATAAATTTTACTGTATTTGTATACTGTGCAGCTTAGGGTTTAGTCACCATTAGGTGTTCTCCTTGGTAG
This sequence comes from Ascaphus truei, assembly GCF_040206685.1. Lineage (NCBI taxonomy): Eukaryota > Metazoa > Chordata > Amphibia > Anura > Ascaphidae > Ascaphus > Ascaphus truei. The sequence continues at coordinate 35,230,994 of NC_134501.1, read as the reverse complement.
TACTTAGCCGTTCAGCTGCACAGCTGTTCTGAGGTGGGGTTGGATCCCCTCAGTTTTTGTGTATTTTTAATAAATTACCTTCCATTAATCCCTGGTGCGCATTTGTGCATTTTTTATTATCTTGTTTTTCAGGGTGCCTTCCCCCCTTTCTAAGGGGGGTTCACCTAGATTTGAGAGTTTCTGGGGAGACGCTTTATGTACATGCTGCAAAGGGATCATCCACACCATCACACAGCACGAGCGCTGAATATCCTGTTTTTTCTACCTCATTTTAAAAATGTTGACAGTAACAATTATATTCTGCGCTCCAGTTGTCATCACCATTTATGGATGGATAATGTACCTTACAATCAGTACAGAAGAATGCGCAGGAACTGTACAGACGACACTGTTTTTAATGAACAATGTAAAATACTGGAGTCACGCTTTATACAAAAAAAATACAAAAGAGACACACTAGATATAGCGTTTAATAAAGCTAAAATATTACAAAGAAAATAATTATTAGAACCTAAAAGTGGATTAAAAAATGCCACCAATATTTATGACACAGCATTTCTAACTACATATAATAAAGAAGCAAACAATATTAGCAAAATTATAAGAAAACATTGGCATGTTTTAAGAACTGATCCAATTTTAAATAACGTACTTCCTGAACACCCTAAAATAATTTTCAAAAAAGCACAAAATATAAAAAATATTGTGGCTCCGAGCGCCCTCAAAAAATTAGAAACAAAAAACAAGGGATGGTTTAAAAATATAGAAGGTTTTTATGGCTGTTCATCGTGTAAGGCATGTGAACATAAACACCTTAGCAATATTAGACGCGGAATCCTCACACATAGTGTATCAAAACATTTAGCAAAATATCATAGCTCAAATCCAAAAGATCTAAAATGTATTGCTATTGAGAATGGTTTACAGCACTGGAGAGGCCGCAGCAGGGATATGGATCTGAGCAGACGAGAAATGTATTGGATCCACAAATTGAATACACTTATACCAAATGGACTCAATGCAGATTTTGAAATAGCCCCATTCCTTGTTTAATTTCTCTGTTTACTCGGATCCCATAGACCTGTTGTGCCGTCCAATCTACTGTATGGATATGATATTACCTTTTGCACTTGCCTTTCTTAAAGATGTTTTTTAGTGTTTCTATAATGGATATTAATATTTATGTATTGCTATCACTGATTTTTTCTTTCTCTCCCCCCATTTTTCTTCCCTTTCGTTTTTTATGAGTTTTTTAATATTTGCCTTTTTAATAAATTTGTTATTAATCATGCAACAATTTAGGTTGCTCTAACTTACACTGGCGACACACTTTATTCGAGCTCGGCTAATCCCACGAATTCGGGTATACCCGGGTGTATTGAGGTTTGTGACTGTTTTCTGCCAGAGTGCATTGAGGTATTTTCCAGGCAGGGATTGAAGCATTTTATTCCCGCTGGCTGCAATACTGCACAGTATATATATATATATATATATATATATACTGCATTACAATTCATGAATTTATGCCATCTGGTAGACACGCGAAGCATTGCAGCCTATTAAATCCTAATCATTATCATTTAACAGATCAGCCGCCCGTCAGCCAGGCATGAACCCAGGCTGGGAAGGCAAACGCAACGGGGCTTGTCAGAGGTGAGGAGCGGCGCATTCCAGGTATCTGCCAGGTACATACTGGGTATTTGCTCGAATAAAGTGTGTCGGTGCAGTATTAAATATGTTATGTTAGTCAAGCTAATTAAATTTAATTAAACTATTGCGTCGTTTTTTTGACCACAGAGTTATGTACCTGTTTAAGGCGAACCTGTGTGAAATATTGTAAATGTGATTACTTATGTGATTTGTATTTGACTTAATTGGTTACAATTAGTTACACTATAAATTGGTGTCCACCCACTAGGGGTGTTATCTTGCTCCTGAGGAAGCTGTCCAAGTACAGCGAAACGCGTAGAGCTACTTGTCAGTCTGCTGCAGCTGCCCCTGAAGTGAAGACGCTTGAGTTGCTGTTGATTCCTTGCTACTCGTCCCTCTTACTCCCGAACGGACGTCGTCACTCGTATACCGGACGTGACGTCAGACGCCATCCATCGGCGGCAAGGCGGGAGCCATAGAAGGACGAAATAGCAAGTTTCTCCATACGGGACCGGCACTCTACTGTCTCAAGATACCTTTATGTGTGCATATGTGATGTACTTATTGTAAGTACGTTTCTTACTTTGCTTTTATGTGATACATTTTGCATCTCTGATCTACACTATGGGCCGCTTTTATCTTACATGAACACCACACTTTGAATCTGATCTGGGTTTACATCACCTGCATCATCTCCTATTTGAAAAATCCCTCGCTTTGAGCCTCTTTTCCTGCTGGAGATCCTGTTCTACATCCACTGACAGAGTCAGACCATTGCCTTTTTATATTCCACTTGTTGTAAGTAGGAATTTCTACAGAGCCAAGAGTTCATTATATTTCAAGTGTGTTGATATACTGCACTATTATTTTTATGTTCTTTATTTTTTGGTGTGTTCCCGAAATCATCGCTCCCTCCCCACCCCGGACCAAGATTTGTTGTAGGGAATCTGTACATATTCCTCGGAAGGTTGAGAAGTATTTTTTTGGGTTCACCCTATTTCACAGTGTTTAATATATAATTTTATCACACTATTATCACTTTTGTGGGTGTTTCTAGCGCCGATTCAAATAATTTGGGTTCAAGTTGCACCCCTATCCAAGGACTGTCGCACGGCTTACATCGCGCACCCACTTGCATGCGTGCAGGTGTGCCCAGAGACTTTGTTTCGTTCCGTGGACATTTTATTTAGTTTCCCCATCCCAGTAAGTGTATATTGACTGTAATTGTGAAGTATTGTGTGTTTGTCTTAAAAGGAAATAAATTACAATTTATTTCACTCATCTTGTGTGCTCAGTCCACAATCCCGGTATTATTTGTTGGTAAGACATGGTCTGCCATGACACTCTGTAGTCTATACATGGTCTCAGGGATCCGTCCTTTTTCTTCACAAGAAAGAATCCTACTCCGGCTTGGGAAGAAGACTTCCAAATAAATCCTTGTTGTAAATTCTCCATAATGTAGTCCCTCGTGGCCTTAGTTTCGGGAACGGAAAGGGGATAAGAAGATCCTCTGGTAGGTATTGATCCCGGTAGTAGGTCGATCGGACAGTTATAAGGGCGGTGAGGCGGCAAGATTTCGGACCTGGCTTTGTCGAATACATCTTTGAAGTCGACGTAACACCCTGGTAATTGTGCAAACGTCTCCTGGGGAGAAGAAAGTCTGCAAATACTCCTGACGGGTGAAAAACAGGACTTAATGCAAGAAGAGCCCCATACAACAGGTTCTTTACCTCTCCAATCGATGTGTGGGTTGTGTATCTGTAGCCATGGAAGACCAAGGATCATATCCATGGAAGGAGTGTGGATGGCATCTAAGGAGATCTCTTCGGAATGGTCTGTAGAAGTGAGAAGATGGAGCAGAGAGGTCTGTAGTGAGATGAAAGCTGTTGTGACAAAGTAATAGTGTAAAATAGGCGCTGAAACAATACTGGTGTTCACCGATGTATAAGTGAATAATATAAAAAGTGCATAAGAATACTTAAACTAACTTTCGAGCGTGGATATAAGTGACTAATAATAGTGGAAAAAATATTATATATAGTTGTGACCCCTGCTCAAACCCTCTGGAAGGGACTCTCTTCGCTGGTCCCAGATGGTCGATATATGTTCTCACAACCCACGGGGAGCATAAAGGAAAAACAACAAAGAAAAAACACAATCTAAGTGCAGACTGTAGGTTCAATTGAACAATGTTTGAGGAGACTTGGCTCGTATGTACAGCCTACTCACAGGATGGCAGATAAATTTGGGCAATGACTGGATCTGTGGAATCTGTGCTGTCGTCTGGGTATACACAGGATGGCGCTCACACATGAACATCAGGTAGATGGGAACATGGAATAATAAAAAGAAATCTCCATGGTGCAGATCAGTATAAAAAGGAAAACTTTATGATTTAGTTTTAAAAATGTGCACTTACAATATAAAAAATAAACACAAGCATTTGGCACTATAAAAAGTGACTCAGGAGTGTTGGGATGTGACCACCGCTCACCGCTCACCGCACCGCAGCTGCTCGTCTGCTATACACCGTGTAGATGCTGGATTCACTTCTAGGGTCAGTTCATCTCTCTGCACCTCCGATCCTGGTCTCGTGGTGCCCGCAGAATCACCTCCAGAGATTCCTGTGCCCCGTGGTATTCCGTAGCATCACCTCCAGTGTATTCTGTGCCGCGATACGTCACTTCCGGTTCGGGTGCTGAACTCCGTCACGTCACTTCCGGTATGGGTGTTTGACAGGCAGTTTCTGGAGGTGATTCTGCGGGCACCACGAGACCAGGATCGGAGGTGCAGAGAGATGAACTGACCCTAGAAGTGAATCCAGCATCTACACGGTGTATAGAACAGGGAAAACCCGGGCGCTACCTGGAACTAGATAGGAGTTAGAATGGGGTATATTATCCACCTTGAGAGTGGGCAAAGTGTCCCTCTGTTGCTGTTCCTCCTGCGACTCAAACCCCAAAGGAGGATCTACCCAGGATCCTTCAAAGATACAGGAAATAGAAAAAGGGGGGATGGGGGAGCACAGGTGGAATCATATATACTCTAGACTCAGATGTGTAAGACTCTGAGCTGCTGGTGTGGGTGATATAAATCTATGTATAATCTCAAACACTCACACGGCCTTGTGCAAATGCGTGTGCATCAAGGTATCTTTACGTCCTATGTTCTTTTCTTTAAGGGTCTCGTCTGTGCTTTTCCTTCTTCGTTGGTGTAGATCTGTTTCTTTTGTTCTGAAGTACTTCACCTCTCGTCCGGACTGGTTCTTCTATTTCTTGTGTTCGTTGTTTTCCTCGGAATTAAAGAACACAGGTTCAGCGACAAAGAGATAGCATGCAAAGGGGACAATCTAGGTGGGGGGTAATCTATGAGGTAGACGGTATATCATCAAACACTCACACGGACATGTGTGGGTGTACTCAAGGGCTGAGGTATCTTTTGGTTCCCTGAATTGGTCTCACTGTTCCAAATAGTAGATGATTGATTATAATGATAATAAAATATTGTTACTCACACGGCCAAGTGTGAGTGCACACTTGGAAAGGTATCTTTGGTTAGTCCTGATGTCTTGTGTTGTAGAATTTCTAGCCGCTCCTGTTCTGGATTCCTAGCTCCCAGGTGGGTAAATAAGAATATAAGTCCAAGGATACCGGGCAGAAACTTTATTGAAGTAGTAAACAATTGAACAAAATAAAATGTTAAAAACAGGGGTATATGACAAGCCCTCCGCTTGCTCAACTCGTGGGCTGCGGTAGGGGAAGGGGTGGGAGGCCCGTCTTTGGGATATTCAGCAGTCTCGTGGTGCTACAGTCGCTCGCTCCGCGTCCGGATGGAGCTCTGTACTTCCCTGTTCCTGCTCCCGACGGTGGCCGCAAAGTGTCAAAGTGGTGGGGGGATTTTGAGCAACGCGTTTCGCCCTGTGGGCTTCCTCAGGCTCCGGATAGGCTCCGGCTCCGGACAGATTCCACAGATCCAGTCATTGCCCAAATTTATCTGCCATCCTGTGAGTAGGCTGTACATACGAGCCAAGTCTCCTCAAACATTGTTCAATTGAACCTACAGTCTGCACTTAGATTGTGTTTTTTCTTTGTTGTTTTTTCCTTTATGCTCCCCCTGGGTTGTGAGATGAAAGCTGGCAGCAGGGGTCGATTGCCAATGGCCTCTAGTCCCACTGGGCGCTCCTTGGGTACAAGTGGGATGTTATTCCTTTCTGCGAACCCCTGGTCGATTAAAATTACCTTCTGACCCAGAGTCCACAAAAGCCAGTGTAGAGACCTGAAATCCCTCGCCGGAGAGTGTGACGGGAAGAAGAATCCTAGATGGACGTTTCTCAGTGATGGAGGAAATGGCAATGGTTCCCAATGTCACTCTTCTAGACCTCACTGGGCTTTTGGCATTTCCCAGTTTCAGGGGACATAATCTGAGCAGGTGTCCGGAGCCCCCACAATATAGACGGATGCCAGCGGTAAGTCTACGTTGCTTCTCTGCCGCTGACGGTTGGCACTCAACTGCATAGGTTCTGGGAGAATGAGAGAAGAAGGTTCCTGATGACTGACCTAAAGTGGGAAATAGGTCCCTCGTGGCGAAAGAGTGCGGTTGCAAACCTTCTCCGCTTTTCTCTCTTGCAGTCGCTGATCCACTCTGATACAGACGGCAATGAGTTGCTCGAGATCGGTTGGACGTTCCTGGGCGGCCAGTTCGTCCCTTAGCGTTTCAGAAAGACCTTGCCAGAAGGCCGCAGATAGAGTTTCATTGTTCCACTCTGTCTCAGCAGCAATGGTCCGGAACTCTAGGGCATACCGAGCCACTGGGTGGTTTCCCTGGGAAAGGTGAAAGAGGGAAGGCGCAGCTGTTACCTTCCGGCTGGGGGCATCGAATATCTTGCGAAACTCCTGAGCGAAGAGTGCGATGTCCTGGGTGATGTCCAATCGCTGTTCCCAGATGGGGGATAAGGAAGGTTAGGATGGTGGTGCAGCTGCCTTGAAAGGAGAAGTGAAGACCGGACTGCTAACTTCAAGGTGCAAAAAGATGTATTGGAGGCACATTATAAGTAGCAAGAGCAACATCTTTACGTGGCCCAAGCCAATGCATCATCTGTTAGGAGAGAGACGATGTAGGCCACTTTGGATCTGGAAGTAGGAAATCGAGATGAAGTGATTTTGAATTGTATATAATACTGGTTTAGGAAACCACAGCAACCATGGGGGTCCCCAGCATAGCGATTGGGTGTAGGAAGACGGGGTTCAGAGAACTGGAACCAGGGTACGAGAGCAGTACTAGGGTTGGTAGCAGTAGAGTCGGTGTGGTCCGAAGGGGCAAAACCGGGAGGAGGGGTTACTTCCCGGTCAGTAAGACGCGTGATATTCTGGTGCAATAATTCTATGCGCTGTTCATTGTTTTCAATGTATCTCTCAATTCTAAAGAACATACTGGCGTGCGTGTCCAAGACTCGCCCCACCTCAGCGGGGTCCATGTTTGTGGGGCTGGGTATACTGTGATGATGTGCTCACCACAAACAAGATGTGACCACTCTGACTAGGTGGGGTAATGTATATAACGCCAACCCACAGCTGCGTGGGCGCGTCTGAAGTGTAGAGTAGTAAAGGTAGCCGAGTCAGGGTAACAGAAGTGAGAATAATCTTGATACTTGCCGGGGTCAGTAGTGGAGAGGTACGGATCATTGAGAGTGCTTTAGCCAAGGTCAGGATTGGAGAGATGCGGATCGTCGAGAGTAAGCCGAGGTCAGGGATGGAGAGATGCCGATTGCCTAACGTAAGCCGGGTCAGGAAAGAAGAGTGGAGTTCGAATACAGGGAGGGTCAGGCAACAAAGCAAGGCAAACAAAGCTGAAACAGAACAGACTGTGTAGAAGCACATGCACAAACAGAGATAATGCTCAGCTGATGAGCCTCAGGCACTGCAGAGTATTTACAGGGAGTAGTGACCAATCAGAGCAGGAGGTGTGTCACTGAGCAGGATTCTGATAGGAAGCTCAGCTGCAAGAAGCAGGTGTGCGGAGTCTCCCTGATAAATTAATAAGAGGATACAGGTGCGTGCTTCACGCATGTGTCGTGTGCTGATGATGTCACCACGGGGAGGTAACCGGGAGGCGGGGCCAGCAGAGTTGGCATTTAGGTCCGTGCGGGCTGCACGTGCGCTCCTAAGATGACGACAGGCCTCGGTGAGATTTGGGAGCGGTGCTGGTAGCTGGATGTATGGAGGGTACATTTTGCTTGCGCCGAGCACGCGGCGCCTCATGGATCCTTACAATTGGTCACCGTGTGATATTGTGGGAGCTGCTCTCCTCCTCCTGCTCTGTTGCAAAGCTTGCAGTTACAGCTGCGCTCTCTCCACGTGACTCATTCAGCTGTTCCTGCCATACGCGTTTCGTCGCTATGGCAACTTCATCAGGGTTCCCCCATTGCTTCATTCAGACTTCACTTGCTGAATGATTGAGTCACGTGGGAAGTCTCAATGAAGTAAAGGGGGATCCCCTGCTCCCCAGAACTAGTTTCTTTAACCTGTTATGTTTTCCCTAAGCTCTCATTGCTCTGTGATGCCGCTGGTAAGAGGGTGTGAAATAAACCGCTCATGTCACTGGGAATTTGTGTATTAATCACATGTTCCACTAGCCATATGTAATAAATATAAAGAATAGCATAGATACTGTAATTTATGGGGACCTTACGGTGAGACTCCCCCTTATTCCATCATACGGCCGGCAGTATATGGCTGCAGGGCCCGGGATTGCTCTCACAGACAATAGAAAGCTGCATCGGGCGATCAGGTCCCGGCCGGCAATGTTTGTTTTATTTATTTGTTGTTGTTGTCTCAAACTAATTTTTGTTTAACCCTTATCACTCAGGAACCAAGTGGTACCTGGATGTTGGGGGACCACGGAGACGCTCAGATTCAGGTAATGAAAACAAATATCAATGTTGGTGTGATTGCTGCTACAACTGGATAATTAATAACTTTGTGTGTTTCAGTTTCCGTTTCAGGGAGACGGGATGTTATGATAAGGATCAGTATCATTATTTCTGCAATCCTCCTGTGTCTCGTCATCCCGCTTCTTGTCTGTAAGTCACTCTCCCTGTATATAACACACCATCAGGGTCATTGTAATGTTTCCTCTCTACTGGAGGGGCACTAATTCCTGCACTGTTTGAATTGCTTTGGACTGAGTGACAGCTGCCTCTGTCAGAGAAAGGGTTAAGTGATATTTATACCCAGAGGCACAGGCAGGTAAAGTGACCACCTCAGTGTCGCCCTGCAGGGCAAGGGACAGTCCAGGGGCCATAGATCCCCTCTGTGTCACTGTCACCGTACCATGTGACTAGCACTCCAATGGCCAGGGATCCATTCTCTGTGTCACTGTCACCCTGCGGTGTGACTAACACTCCAATGACAAGGGATCCGTTCTCTGTGTCACTGTCACCCTGTGGTGAGACACCCAAACCAAAATACTAATAACATCGGGATGTTTGCAAATATTGTGTATAGTGGATTCTAGAATGCCTGTCCCGAAGAGCTTACAATCTAAATGATAGAGTACAGAGCATTCAACACGATGTTCCCTTTCCATGTGCACTTCACGTCTATCCCAGCCTAATAAATCTGCATTTCTCCAGGGCCAATCCGGCTCTGCCAGACGGAGTTATTCATTTATACTAACAGTTACTTGTGTCTCTTACAGGTATATGTTGGAGGAAATGCGTTTTCTGCTGCAAATTAGGTATTGTCATTTCTTCTTTACCGCTATTGTCTCCTTAGTAAAAAAATAAATAAAACCCTCTTTATTGGGAAATCCCCCGGGGGTTTCAGTCTTGGAGGAATAATAATATTGTTACAAATGATCGCCATTGTGCTGGGTAATTTGTCCCTGATAACTGCAACTCTTGGGATATCTGCAGCATGAATTGTGTATTCTGTCACACGCTGCATTGTGCTTTCTGCAGCTGGCATGGGGGGGGGAGGGGGAACTGCACAAAAATACAACAATTGTGTAAACCACTTCCCAGCCTGGTTGGCTTTCAACAACAAAAATAGAGCCAGGCTTCTGCGCTCGTGCTGTCAAATATCTTCATTAAACCATAAATCTACAGCTGTGTGTGTGGAGCATCTCCCCAAAAACGCTCCTAAAAGAGAGGCTTCCCAAAAAGGGAAACCCCAAAAAACGACAAGAAAATACACACAAAGCACACCAGAGATGAATATGTATACTCAGCATAGAATATATGCATACAATCCAATGAAAGAGAGACTTGGATAACAGAACACTTTAATAAGAGGTCTTAATACACCATATATGTTAAAAACAGAAAACACCAAACTACCGGTATCAAAACTGCTATGACAGTGAAGTATATACTCCTACGACATAACACTTACAAATGTAGACACACAATACACATATACAGAGACGAAAAAGTCTCAGATGCCAACAGACTAGCAGGTAAACACCCAAATATAGTGTAATGCAAAGACTGGGCAGTAGAACTGCATTGAATGAAACAGGTACTGACCCAAAAAAGCGCGAGCAGGTGACTGCTTGCTGGCGCTGATATGTCCGGACCGCACCGACAGCGGAGATCACTACTCCGCCCGAGCTTCCTGGATGTCCTGTTTCGGCCATTCAGTGAGAGCGTTGAGTGGCCTCATGACCTCAACGCATTTTGCAATAACGTGCTTTGTCAGGAGGTCATATTGGATTTATGAAGGATAGATCTTGCCAAACTAACCTTATTTGTTTCTTTGAGGAGGTAAGTAGGAATTTAGACCAGAGTAATGCAGTTTATGTGGTCTACTTAGATTTTGCAAAGGCTTTTGATACGGTTTCACACAAGAGGTTGGTGTACAAAATAAAGAAAGTTGGACTCAGTAATAATATATGCACCTGGATTGAAAAATGGTTGAAGGACAGACAACAGAGGGTTGTCATAAATGGAACTTTTTCAGGTTGGGCTAAAGTCGTGAGTGGAGTACCTCAGGGATCGGTACTGGGACCCCTGCTTTTTAACTTGTTTATTAATGACCTTAAGGTTGGGATCGAGAGCAAAGTCTTCATCTTTGCTGATGATACTAAATTGTGTAAGGTAATAGAATCAGAGCAGGATGTAATTTCTGTTCAGAAGGACTTGGAGAGACTGGAAACGTGGGCAGGTAAATGACAGATGAAGTTTAATACAGATAAATGTAAGGTTATGCATTTGGGATGCAAGAATTAAAAGGCGACTTACAAATTAAATGGAGATATATTGGGGGAATCCTTGATGGAGAAGGATTTAGGAGTGCTTGTAGACAGCAGGCTTAGCAATAGTGCCCAAAGTCATGCAGTAGCTGAACAAATCAAGGAGTGGGGAAGAGGGGAAGGGGAAAGGGGAAAGGGAAGCTCCCGCATCAGCAAAAATAATGTGTAATAATATGTGGATGAGTAAAACCAGATACAGGTGCAAAAGAGGATAGAGATAATAGTAACAACACAGACAAAAGATTCCTCCTTGAATGCACTCAGAAAGGTAAATCAGAGTGATATGGTTAATACATTTAAAAACCTTTTAATCACATGTATATAGTTAAAACCATGTTTGTATAGAGGGGGATGGTAAAAATAGTCCAAGACCAATCCCTACTGACAGACCAAAAAAGATCTTCCTAAATAAATAGGCGGAAGATAGTACAAATGACAATACACCACCTTAATGTGGGCTCGTGAATTTCAAGAGTCACCAATGTGTAGCTTCAGACTTGGAAACCTGTCCTGTCTACAGAAATCCTATTGTCAATAAAATCAACAGACCTGAATGTGTATAGGCTGTTGATACTAGATCTGAAGGGGTGATAAACTGAAAGTCGACTGGTCAAATAATAAAGACCTGTATAATGTCAATAGACCACATTAAGTATAGATGTATGACAGCTCCAGAACAGGGTGAAGTCAACAAAAAAAGTGAAGAAAAATACTACATAAAGTGAATACAAAACCACATACAAATAATAAACTACGTGGCTTGATGGTGTTGGGCTCTGCGGAGGGCAAGCACAAAGTGTGCTCTGCTAGTGCCCTGAGGCACGGTTCTGTGACCGTATCCAGTTATAGCCTCAGAAATATGATAAACAGTTAGCGCAGAGATCACTGAATAGAGTCTCCTAGATTGGAACCACTGACTTTAATGGCATTCAACACACCAGTCATAGATAAAAATCAGTATATGGGGTGTTGTCCACACTATATATTTAACAGTGTTGTGTCGCCATACGTGTATCTAATACCCCAAGTTGGGTTTACGGCATGGGCCCCTTCTTAGTGGGAACTATACCAGTGATGTCCTATAGTCCCACATAAATAGTACAATACCATAGTAATGGCCAGTCAGGAAGGGAAGCTATAATATGTACGGCAATGTGATACAGTTTCCCTGAACAATTACATTTAGCTGGCTAGTTAAGTATTGTACTTAGCTTAGGGCGCGCTGTGTGTGTCCATTTCTGCATCTCTCGGTCCCAAAGTAAGAGGGAAAGGAGGCATGCCGTAAACCCAACTTGGGGTATTAGATACACGTATGACTGGTGTGTTAATGCCATTAAAGTCAGTGGTTCCAATCTAGGAGATTCTATTCAGTGATCTCTGCGCTAACTGTCTAACATATTTCTGAGGCTATAACTGGATACGGTCACAGAACCGTGCCTCAGGGCACTAGCAGAGCACACTTTGTGCTTGCCCTCCTCAGAGCCCAACACCATCAAGCCACGTAGTTTATTATTTGTATGTGGTTTTGTATTCACTTTATGTTTTTTATTTATTTTTATTTAAAAAATATTTTACCAGGAAGTAATACATTGAGAGTTACCTCTCGTTTTCAAGTATGTCCTGGGCACAGAGAAAAACAAATAATACATGGTTACAAGTACAGTTACATAAATGAACAAGGTATACATTATATACAAGACATTGCATGCACAGTTAAAGGAAATATATATTATGAGCGTATGAAACAGTTACAGACCAGGTTAAAATGTGAGACAGCCTTAGATTTGAAAGAACTTAAACTGGTGGTGGATGTGAGGGTCTCTGGTAGGTTGTTCCAGTTTTGGGGTGCACGGAAGGAGAAGGAGGAACGTCCGGATACTTTGTTGAGCCTTGGGACCATGAATAGTCTTTTGGAGTCTGATCTCAGGTGATAGGTGCTGCATGTGGTAGGGGCGAGGAGCTTGTTCAGGTAGCTGGGTAGCTTGCCCAGAAAGTATTTGAGGGTGAGACAGGAAAGGTGAACTTTGCGCCTAGACTCTAGTGATGACCAATCTAGTTCTTTGAGCATTTCGCAGTGATGTGTGTTGTAGTTGCATTGGAGAACAAAACGACAAATTGAATTGTAGAGGGTGTCAAGTTTGCTAAGGTGGGTTTGAGGTGCCGAGCCATATACTATGTCTCCATAGTCAATAATTGGCATTAGCATCTGCTGTGCAATACGCTTTCTGACCAGGAGACTTAGGGAGGATTTGTTCCTGTAAAGTACCCCTAGTTTGGCATAGGTCTTGGTTGTCAGGGTATCAATGTGCATCCCGAATGTTAAGTGGGAGTCAAACCATAAGCCCAGGTATTTAAAACTAGTGACAGGTGTTAGGGTGGTGTTAGCGTTGGTTCTAATCAGTAGCTCAGTCACTGGAAGCTTTACAAATTTAGTCTTGGTCCCAAATACCATTGTTACAGTCTTGTCAGTGTTTAAAAACAGTTTGTTTTGGGAAATCCAGTAGAAAATGTAGTATTTTTCTTCACTTTTTTTGTTGACTTCACCCTGTTCTGGAGCTGTCATACATCTATACTTAATGTGGTCTATTGACATTATACAGGTCTTTATTATTTGACCAGTCGACTTTCAGTTTATCACCCCTTCAGATCTAGTATCAACAGCCTATACACATTCAGGTCTGTTGATTTGATTGACAATAGGATTTCTGTAGACAGGACAGGTTTCCAAGTCTGAAGCTACACATTGGTGACTCTTGAAATTCTCGAGCCCACATTAAGGTGGTGTATTGTCATTTGTACTATCTTCCGCCTATTTATTTAGGAAGATCTTTTTTGGTCTGTCAGTAGGGATTGGTCTTGGACTACTTTTACCATCCCCCTCTATACAAACATGGTTTTAACTATATACATGTGATTAAAAGGTTTTTAAATGTATTAACCATATCACTCTGATTTACCTTTCTGAGTGCATTCAAGGAGGAATCTTTTGTCTGTGTTGTTACTATCATGCAGTAGCTGCAAAGGCAAACAAGATCTTATCTTGCATCAAACGGGCAATGGATGGAAGGGAAGTTAACATAATTATGCCTCTTTACAAAGCATTAGTAAGACCACACCTTGAATATGGAGTACAAATTTGGACACCAATCCTAAGAAAAGACATTATGGAACTAGAGAGAGTGCAGAGAAGAGCCACCAAATTAATAAAGGGGATGGAAAATCTAACTTATGAGGAGATGCTAGCTAAATTAGATTTATTTACATTAGAAAAGAGGCACCTAAGAGGGGATATGATAACTATATACAAATATATTCGGGGACAATACAAGGAGCTTTCAAAAGAACTGTTCATCCCACGGACAGTACAAAGGACTCGGGGGCATCCCTTAAGGTTGGAGGAAAAGGAGATTTCACCAGCAACAAAGGAAAGTGTTATTTACTGTACAGTAAGGGCAGTTAAAATGTGGAATTCATTACCCATGGAGCATGTGATGGTAGATACAATAGATTTGTTCAAAAAAAGGTTGAACATCTTTTTAGATGGGAAAGGTATACAGGGATATACCAAATAAGTATACATGGGAAGGATGTTGACCCAGGGATTAATCCGATTGCCAATTCTTGGAGTCAGGAAGGAATTAATTTTCCCATTAATGGGGTTTTTTGTTTGCCTTCCTCTGCATCAATAAGTAAGTATAGATATAGGATAAAGTATCTGTTGTCTAAATTTAGCATAGGTTGAACTTGATGGACCTATGTCTTTTTTTAACCTCATCTACTATGTAACTATGTATGTAACTATTTCATGTTGGAGGCCACTCACGCGCATAATAAGGCTCCGACAACCAATGAGATGGCCGTAACAAATCCCAAAATCAGACTAACTGGCCACAGTTTGTGGCAGCGTCACAGACTTGCATAACATTGCCAATCAATATATAAATGCCGACAACATGAACAACAACAAGAACAACCATAAACTTCATGACATACATACACAAGGGGTAGTGTGTAAATGCACGCTGGCCTTCAAAAGTCTCCTTTAGAATCCCTCTTCAGTGCTGCTCCTCGTCTCCCGTGATCAGCGGGGCTAGAGAAGACTCACACACATAAAGACAAGTGTAATAGGGGCGCAAAAAAGAGGAAAAAATCACTAAAAGTTCAAAAATAAAACAATTTATAGTAGCATAAAAAAGACTGGGATAATAATATTTTTTGATGGACATATTTTTTTATTATTATGATTGAATACATTTCACTTTAAGATATTGTGCGCTATATGTTTCATATATTTTTTATGATTTTATGTTAATTTTTTGTTTTTGTAATTGTTTATGCTGCTGTAGCCTGCAAACTAATTGGAAGGCTGATGACATCATCTCCCAGACGAGAGTAAAAACGTTTTTTCATTGGTTAGCTTGCTGCATTTAGTTAGTTCCAATGATCACTGTGGCTACCCCCTGACGAAGTGTCCCACGTGACACGAAACGCGTAGGAGAGCCATTGCATGCTGGGCACTAATGTGATGACGCAACACGCCTAGCATTGCCTACACGAGCGCAGGAATCACCACAAGTGGATGCCGGTCTAGGACTTCCCCTCAGCACACGCCTGTTACGCCGGTGCTGCCCGCAGACCAGACCCGTCCCCTGAGCTGAAGGGGGAAGTGGTAATACACGCACCCGCAGCAAAGGGAGCGTGTCCGGAGTGTGGTATGAAGCGTTGCTAGGCCAGGTGTAGTAAGGTAGACAATACTTGCCGGTACCGGTTGTAGAGATAGAGTGAAGGATGCCTCGCCGAAGTCAGGGAGTGGAGAGTGGAGATAGGTGGTTGTCCAAGCCGTGTTCAAGGGGTTACCAGAGTGTGCGTTGTCCAAGGAGTGCCGAGATCGAGAGCCAGAGGGGGTAGTCATACAAGCCGCGTCAGAACTTGTGAAAACACTGAGAGAATCCAGAAGTACTTCCATACAGAGACTATGTCGAGCAAAGACTGAGAGCAGAGAGGAGCTAGATAAAGCAGGAAGGTCCAATTAGGAACGGAGGCGGGACAGGAAGAGCTACAGGGAGACACTGCAGATTGGTGCAGGCATAACAGGCCAGGTGAGTCTTGTTAGTAACCTGAGTATGCCCGTGCAGTGTGCGGGGGCGGAGCCTGAGGTCCGGGGGACGTGAATAAGAGTGTGCAGATTGAGCGTGCTCCGTAACTCGTGTACGCGTGTGAACTGAGCCAGTGGATGGTGCAGGTGTGCGTGCAGGAGGGCGTGGGCGCGCCCGGCGCTGAGCAGAGGAATCGCCGAGGGGAGTGATCCCGCGACGGCGGCAGGGGTGAGGAGCCGTGGAGGCCGGTAAGGCAGGATTGTTTTGTGTGTCCAGGGGCTCCCTGCGGGGAGGGAGTGCTCTGTGTGGGAAGCGAGGAGAACGCCGATTCGTGACAGTACCCCCCTCTTCAGGAACGGCCTCAGGATGGTCCAAGAACGGTTTCTCTGGAAACTTTTTCCTGAAGGACTTAAGAAGGGCCGGGGCATGAATGTCCTTTGAAGGTACCCAGGATCTCTCTTCAGGGCCAAAGCCCTTCCACTGCACCAAGAACTGGAGCTGACCCCTGGATAGGTGAGAATCCAAAAGAGAGTGAACTTCGTATTCCTCGTTATTTTGTACAGTAATGGGATCCGGTTTACGAGTCTGATCCGGAAAGAAGTGACTGGAGATAAATGGTTTTAAGAGGGACACATGAAAGACATTGGGAATCTTCATACTGGGTGGTAGTTGTAGCCGGAATCCCACAGGATTGATTTGTTCACAAATAGGGAAGGGTCCCAGGAACTTAGGTGCCAGTTTAGGAGATGGTACCTTGAGGTGGATATTCCTAGAGGAGAGCCATACCAAATCCCCTGGTTTGTAACTGGGCGCCGAACGACGACGACGGTCGGCCTGTAGTTTCGATCTGCGGGAGGAGTTGAGAAGGGTAGACTGAATCCTGGACCATGCGGTTTGGAGGGAAGAAATGCGTTCATCTACGGCTGGTACTATAAATCATCTATAAACTATAAAACATATAAAACACTATAAAACATCTCAGGTACTTCTCCAGGGATTGATTGATTCTCTCCGTTTGTCCATTGGACTGAGGATGATAGGCGGAAGAGAAGGAAGAAGAGATGCCCAATCTCTTCGTGAAAGCTCTCCAAAATTTGGATACGAACTGAGAACCTCTGTCAGAAACAATGGACGAAGGGATCCCATGAATCCGGAAAATCTGCTCCGTAAAGATACTGCTGCGGCACAGTTTATTCGAGCATTTGCCCGTTCTGTGCCGCAGCAGTAGCCTGGCGCGCGCCCGAGAGTGACGGGCGCGCGCCGAAGCAGCGGAAGAGCGCCCTCCGATCGGGGCGCTCTCCCTACCGCTGCCGGGTCCGCCGGGTCCCCCGGAACCCCCTGCCGCTGTCCCGCGATCGCGGGACACCAGGGCTCCCTCGGGGAGCCCTGGACGCGCGTGCAGGGGGCGCAGGCTCCCGAAGACGCGTGACCGCGCGTCTATGACGCGCGGCACGCCGAGGGGCGGCCACTAGCAAGCCGGGAAATCTCCCGGCTTGCGGATCTGGCCGCAGTGTAATAAACTGTGTCGCCAGTGTATCAGCAAGGGCGGGGGAGGTGGGTAATCCTTTAAGTGGAATGAAATGGGACATCTTCGAGAACCTGTCCACGACCACCAAGATAGTGTTCATTCCTCTGGACCTGGGCAACTCCACGATGAAGTCCATAGAAATGTGGGACCAGGGGCGGTCGGGAACTGGAAGGGGTAACAGAAAACCCTGAGGCTTTTGACGGAGAGTCTTGTTTTGAGCGCACGTGGGGCATGCGCGGGTAAACTCCAGAATATCTTGAGACATCCTTGGCCACCAGAAATTCCGACGAATGAGATCAGTAGTCTTCTTAAAACCTGGATGACCTGCAGATTTAGAGGAGTGACCCCAAGACAGGACCCCTGGAACAAACTTGGATGGTACAAAGAGTTTGTTGTCGGGACCGACCAAGTCCTTGGGAATGCGTCTCTGGGAGTGCAAAATCTTGTCAAGATTCTTGAAAGAAGACGTGGCGAGAATCCTCTCATGTGGAAGGATAGCCTCCAAAGATTCCTCTGGCCTCTCTTCAGAAGAATGTATTCGGGAGAGTGTGTCTGCCTTTACGTTCTTGGTCCCGGGGATATAGGAAAGGTGAAAATCGAATCGAGAAAAAAAAAGAGCCCAACGAGCCTGTCGTGGACCAAGGCGTCGAGCGTTCTCTATGTAAAGAAGGTTCTTGTGGTCCGTGAAAATAGTAAACGGCTCTTTTGACCCCTCTAGCAGGTGTCTCCACTCTTGAAGAGCCATCTTCACGGCCAGAAGTTCCCTGTTACCCACGTCATAGTTCCTCTCGGCAGACGAGAATTTTTTGGAAAAATATGCACAGGGATGTAACTTATCTTGGGGCGTGGGTCTCTGGGAAAGAACGGCACCAGCGCCGCAATCAGAAGCGTCGACCTCCAGGACGAAGGGAAGTTCGATGTTGGGATGACGGAGAATAGGTGCGGATATAAAGGCTTCCTTGAGTGTCTCGAAGGCGGAGATGGCCTCGGATGACCAAGCAGAAGGATCAGCTCCTTTTTTGGTGAGCGCAGTGAGGGGTGCCACAATGGTGAAAAACTCCGTATAAACTTACGATAGTAATTAGTGAACCCTAAAAAACATTGTATGGCCTTGAGAGAGTTGGGTCTTGGCCATTCAGTGACTGCTTGAAGTTTACCGGAGTCCATAAACCCCTCATCGGAAATTATATACCCCAGGAACGGAGTAGAGGTCGTATGAAAGGTGCACATCTCCAGTTTGGCGTACAAATGGTGTTCACGGAGACGGGAAAGGACGTAGGAGGTGTGGCGTATATGGTCCTGGAGATCTTTGGAAAAAATCAGGATATCATCCAAGTATACAATAACAAAAATATTGAGTACCTTACAAAAGACATCGTTGATGAAATCCTGGAAGACAGCGGGAGCATTACATAAGCCGAAAGGCATTACCAGATATTCGTAGTGTCCACTACGCGTGTTGAAGGCCGTCTTCCATTCATCCCCCTTCCTGATGCGCACCAGGTTATAGGCACCACATAGATCCAACTTGGAAAAAATCTTGGCCCCCTGTAATTTATCGAACAGTTCGGTAATAAGGGGAAGGGGGTAACGATTTTTAATAGTGATGTGGTTTAAACCCCTGTAGTCGATGCAAGGCTTCAACGACCCGTCCTTTTTCTTGACGAAGAAAAACCCAGCCCCTGCTGGGGAATTGGAGTGACGAATAAAGCCTTTCTTGAGATTCTCCTGGATATATTCATCCATAGCGTGAGATTCTGGTAACGACAAGGGGTAGGTCTTGGACTTGGGTAGGGAGTAACCTGGAACTAGATCGATCGGACAATCGTAAGTCCTGTGTGGCGGCAAGAGGTCTGACTGTACCTTATTGAAAACATCCCGGAATTGATGGTAAACGGAAGGTAGAATAACTTCGGGAACAGAGGTATTGGCCAGCAGTTGATGAGTCTCGCCTGACCTCGGCCTCCAGGAAATGGGAGCAGAGGAAGTCCAGTCAATGAGAGGATTGTTAAGCTGTAGCCAAGGAAGACCAAGGGTGATGGGTATCCCAGGAGCGTGAATGGCATCGAGAACTAAGATCTCCTTGTGCAGATGTGAAGACAGAAGCAAGGGAGCCGTCTCTAAGGAGATGTGGGCCGGGGTAAGAGGACGTCCATCGATACCGACGAGTGCGATGGGAACCTTCTTTCTCACGAGTGCTATGCGGTTTAACCTGGCGAATTCAAGATCCACAAAGTTTCCTCCAGCTCCTGAGTCAATGAAAGCGGCGGTAGAAGTCTTGAACTTATCGCCTGAAAGGGAGACTGGAAATGTAAGTTTCTTAGGGAGTTCACCTTTAGAAAGGGGACGTGGAGACATTAGACCCAGAGAGAGCCCCTCTGTACTCACTGGGTGTTCCCGTTTCCTGGACGCAGTGGACACTCCCGAACCAGATGTTCCATGGATCCGCAGTAGAAACACAATCCCCCGGCGTGGCGGAACTGCCGTATCGGTGTGCGGATGCATTGTACCCCCAATTGCATTGGCTCTGGCAACTCCAGTGCAGGAGTGTTGCTGGGAGTACTGGAGAACGGAACTTGAAAGTTATGGGCGCGAGTGCGCTGACACTCTGAGCGGCGTACCTGGATACGTTGATCCACTCGGACAGCCAAATCAATGAGGACCTCCAATTGATCCGGCCTGGATTGGCGAGAGAGTTCATCCTTGATGGGATCTGCCAGGCCTTGCCAGAACACGGAGACTAGAGCCTCTTGTCCCCAGTTAGTCTCGGCTGCTAGAGTCCGGAATTCCACAGCATACTGCGTCACCATTCGCCGTCCCTGAGTGATCTGGAGGAGAGAAACAGATGCCATCTCCCGACGAGCGGGAGAATTGAATACTTGTTGAAACTCGGCTTTAAATGCCGGGTAATCTTGGGTAAGGTCAGAACGTCGCTCCCAAACCGGGGAAGCCCAAGCCAGGGCGCTGCCAGTGAGGAGGTTATAAATGTAGGCTACCTTCTTGCGATCAGTATTGTAGAGATGGGGGGCCATTTCAAACTGCACCTCACACTGGTTTAGGAAACCCCTACAATCTTGCAGTTCATCTGCATAAGGCTTGGGGGGAGGAATCCTTACATCTGAGCTGCTAACTGCGCTTGCGGAGTGGGGGCTTACATCTGGCGGGGTCGCGGTCGGTACCCTGTCTGAGAGTACTGCGACCTGGCGTGTAAGTGTCACAATTTGATCCGCCATGGCCTGGTTTTGCTGAAGCAGATTGGAGAGAAACTGTTGAAGTTCGGTCTGGTCTGCGTCTTGTGGGCTCGACATAATGTTCCGCCGGTGTTGCCCGCAGACCAGACCCGTCCCCTGAGCTGAAGGGGGAAGAGGTAATACACGCACCCGCAGCAAAGGGAGCGTGTCCGGAGTGTGGTATGAAGCGTTGCCAGGCCAGGTGTAGTAAGGTAGACAATACTTGCCGGTACCGGTTGTAGAGATAGAGTGAAGGATGCCTCGGCGAAGTCAGGGAGTGGAGAGTGGAGATAGGTGGTTGTCCAAGCCGTGTTCAAGGGGTTACCAGAGTGTGCGTTGTCCAAGGAGTGCCGAGATCGAGAGCCAGAGGGGGTAGTCGTACAAGCCGCGTCAGAACCTGTGAAAACACTGAGAGAATCCAGAAGTACTTCCATACAGAGATTATGTCGAGCAAAGACTGAGAGCAGAGAGGAGCTAGAAAAAGCAGGAAGGTCCAATTAGGAACGGAGGCGGGACAGGAAGAGCTACAGGGAGACACTGCAGATTGGTGCAGGCATAACAGGCCAGGTGAGTCTTGTTGGTAACCTGAGTATGCCCGTGCAGTGTGCGGAGGCGGAGCCTGAGGTCCGGGGGACGTGAATAAGAGTGTGCAGATTGAGCGTGCTCCGTAACTCGTGTACGCGTGTGAACTGAGCCAGTGGATGGTGCAGGTGTGCGTGCAGGTGTGCGTGCAGGAGGGCGTGGGCGCGCCCGGCGCTGAGCAGAGGAATCGCCGAGGGGAGTGATCCCGCGACGGCGGCAGGGGCTAGGAGCCGTGGAGGCCGATAAGGCAGGGTTGTTTTGTGTGTCCAAGGGCTCCCTGCGGGGAGGGAGTGCTCTGTGTGGGAAGCGTGGAGAACGCCGATTCCTGACAACGCCATCTGCGATCCAGACAGGGGGACTGTGCCTGGACTACGGATCTTCTGTTTGAGTGTGTTCCTGCCCGGTGTATTTGGATCCATATGATCCCAATTTTATTGTAAGTTTTGTACTTTCTTTTTATGCTACTATAAATTGTTTTATTTTTGAACTTATAGTAATTTTTTCCCTCTTTTTTTGCGCCCTTATTACACTTGTCATACATCGACAAGTTCATAAAACATATTAAATGTACAGTATTAAATATATAAAAATATATATTCTATAAACAAACCAGCACAAAATATTTATCTAAGAAACGGTATAAGTTCTATTAGTTCATTGAAACCTTTAGGGTACTTTGAATCAAAAGTATAAATCCAATACTGTTCCCTTTTTAATATAAAAAGGTCTCTATTCCCCTGTCTCAAATTGCGTGGAACACATTCAATCCTCATAAACCTAATAGAACTGGGATCACAGTGATGGACTTCCTTCAAATGTTTTAATAACGGTGTCAAAAGGTTTTCCCTTTTCTATTAGTTTGGGGATGTTTTTAACATTTCTTAAGTGCTCCAACACTCGTAATTTAAAAGCCCTTTTAGTTTTGCCAATATATTGTAAGTTACACTGGCACTGTAACACATACACTACACGTGCAGTTAAACAGTTAATAAAGTTCTTCACTGTGTATGTTTTCTTTGTTACTGTTGACATGACCTGTTTATCTATTCTAACATGATTACAGGCCTCACATTTCCCGCACTTGTAGTTACCTACAATTCCCAAACGGGTCCTGATGTCACTAGGTACCTTGTTTAATGGCACAACTTGACTTGGGGCCAAAATGCCCTTCAGATTCTGTGCCCGTCTAAACACCACATCTGGTCTGGATTTGATCAAAGGGCCCAACGCTGGGCCCATCTTTAGAACCCTCCAATGTTTACACAGGATACATTTGATAGAATTGTGGGCCCTATTAAATTGTGTTATAAAAGCCGCTGCTTTCCTAACCACCACAGATTCCTCACGTGTCCCTTTGTGTGCGTCAGACCCCTTATTTTTCCCAGAGTAATTACAGTATTTTAATAAGGATGGGCGCTTTACTTTTTTTTCACTTTTTCCAGTGAAGAGTCAATTAGATTCTTTTCGTAATCTTTCTAGAGAAATCTCTCTTTAAGAAAACTAGCCTGTTCATCAAAATGTTGCTCCTTTGTGTTATTTCTTTTAAGCCTTAAAAAATGATTATATGGAATGTTCTTTATCCATCTGTTGTCATGACAACTCGTTGGATGCCAATATGAATTCACGTTTGTTTCTTTAAAATGGGACTTTGTGTGGATGGTGCTGTTTTCTATGAATATTTCCAAATCAAGGAAATGGATAGTACTGGTGCTGTGATCACCACTGAATTTTAGATTATATTGGTTATCATTCAGTGATGAGACGAACTCCAAATACGAGGCCTCACTGCCCTCCCAAATGATGATAAAATCATCAATGTACCTCCTCCACAGCTCCATCTGCGGAGGAGGCGCACCGACGACAAATGTAGACTCCCACTGTCTCATATACAAATTTGCAAACGATGGGGCAAAAGTGGTCCCCATCGCTGTGCCCAAAATCTGTAAATAATAAGATGAATCAAACATAAAATAATTGTGACTCAAAATGAATTTGACAGACATCAAAATAAATTCTATCTGTGTACGTGGCAGGGTCTGATTTAACATTAAAAAGTATTCCACCATCACCCACTTGGAGTGAGGCATACTAGTATACAAAGCTTGTACATCTAGAGTGGCCAATCTGTATCCCTCACTCCATTGGAATTCACTCAAAGTCTGTAGGGCCATGGTGGTGTCCTTATGATGTGAAGGGAGTGATGTGACCAGTGGCTGCAAATAAAAATCTAAATAAAGAGACAAATTAGATGTAATAGATTTGATGCCAGAAATAATAGGGCGACCTGGTGGGAAAGTGAGAGATTTATGTATTTTGGGTATATACCGTATTTCCTCGATTCTAAGACGCACTTTTTTTCCCCTTTTCACATGGCTGAAATAGGGACTGCATCTTAGAATCGATGTACTAAAAAAAACAAAAAAAACAACTGCTGGGGGGTGCTGCAGCTTTCAGCGTTTTACCAAAAGGCGCGTTAGCCGGCTGCTTGAACCACGGCCCCCCACCCGCTCTCCCCCCTGTGACTCTAAGTTGATGTTGCTTGCGAGCCCTCCCTTCCCCTTTGCGGCCCACAGTGGTGAGGCGGCACCACGAGCCATCTGTAGCCCCCCCTGCTACTCACAGCAGCGTGGCGGCGGCGGCACCACAAGCCCTCCACACACACACACACACACACACACCTCTACTCAGCGGTGCGGCGGCACCACAAGCCCTCCACACACACACACACACACACCCCTACTCAGCGGTGCGGCGGCACCACAAGCCCTCCACACACACACACCCCTACTCAGCGGTGCGGCGGCACCACAAGCCCTCCACACACACACACACCCCTACTCAGCGGTGCGGCGGCACCACAAGCCCTCCACACACACAAACACACACCCCTACTCAGCGGTGCAGCGGCACCACAAGCCCTCCACACACACACACACACCCCTACTCAGCGGTGCGGCGGCACCACAAGCCCTGCACACACACACACACACACACACACCCTACTCAGCGGTGCGGCGGCACCACAAGCCCTCCACACCCCCCTCTGCTACTCACAGCTGCCAGCCCCACGAGCCCACCGCCCCCCTGTCTCTGTGTGTGTGTGTGTGTCTCTGTCACTCTGTATGTCCCCCCCCGCCCTCCATTTTCTCCCTCCCCCCTGCCCTCCATTTTCTCCCTCCCCCCGCCCTCCATTTTCTCCCACCCCCCCTGCCCTCCATTTTCTCCCTCCCCCCATCCCTCCATTTTCTCCCTCCCCATGCCCTCCATTTTCTCCCTCCCCCTGCCCCCCATTTTCTCCCTCCCCCTTCCCCCTGCCCTCCATTCTCTCCCTCCCCCCTGCCCTCCATTTTCTCCCTACCCCCTGCCCTCCATTCTCTCCCTCCCCCCTGCCCTCCATTCTCTCCCTCCTCCCCCCTGCCCTCCATTCTCTCCCTCCCCCTCCCTGCCCCCCATTCTCTCCCTCCCCCTCCCTGCCCTCCATTCACTCCCTCCCCCCCCGCCCTCCATTCTCTCCCTCCCCCTCCCTGCCCCCCATTCTCTGCCACCCCCCCTGCCCTCCATTCTCTCGCTCCCCCCTGCCCTCCACTCTCTCCCTCCCCCCTGCCCTCCACTCTCTCCCTCCCCCCCTGCCCTCCACTCTCTCCCTCCCCCCCTGCCCCCCATTCCCTCCCTCCCCCCCTGCCCTCCATTCTCTCTCTCCCTCCCCCCCTGCCCTCCATTCTCTCCCCCCGCCCTCCATTCTCTCCCTCCCCCCGTGCCCTCCATTCTCTCCCCCCCCGCCCTCCATTCTCTCCCCCCCGCCCCCATTCTCTCCCCCCCGCCCTCCATTCTCTTCCCCCCTCCCCCATTCTCTCCCTCCCCCACACTCCATTCCCCCCTGCCCT
Source organism: Ascaphus truei (assembly GCF_040206685.1). Taxonomy (NCBI): domain Eukaryota; kingdom Metazoa; phylum Chordata; class Amphibia; order Anura; family Ascaphidae; genus Ascaphus; species Ascaphus truei. The sequence goes on along the minus strand of NC_134501.1, from coordinate 35,205,775 downwards.
CCATTCCCTCCTTCCCCCCCTGCCCTCCATTCCCTCCCTCCCCCCTGCCCTCCATTCCCTCCCCCCCCTTGCCTCCTTCCCCCCTCCCCCCTTTCTCCCCTCTCCCCCTTCCCTCCTCTTCCCTCCTTCCCCCCCTCCCCTCCTTCCCACCTCCCCCCATCCCTCCTTTCCCCCTTCCCTCCTTCCCTCCTTCCCCCTCCCTCTTTCCCCCCACTCCCTCCCCCTGCCCTCTATTCCCTCCCCCCTGCCCTCCATTCCCTCCCCTCCTTCCCCCCCTTGCCTCCTTCCCCCCCTTGCCCCTACCCCCTCTTCTGCCCCTTGCCCCCTCCCCCCTCTTCCCTCCTTCCTTCCCCCCTCTTCCCTCATTCCTTCCCCCCTCTTCCCTCCTTCCTTCCCCCCTCTTCCCTCCTTCCTTCCCCCCTCTTCCCTCCTTCCTTCCCCCCTTCCTTCCCCCCTCTTCCCTCCTTCCTTCCCCCCTCTTCCCTCCTTCCTTCCCCCCTTTTCCCTCCTTCCTTCCCCCCTCCCTCTTTCCTCCCCCTTTCATCCTTCCTCACCCTTCCCTCCTTTTCCCCACATCCCTCCTTCCCCCCCTTCCCCCCTTCCCTCCTTCCCCCCCACCCCTCTTCCCTCCTCCCTCCCTCCCTCTCCTTCCCCCCCTTCCCTCCTCCCCTTCTCCGCCCCCTTCCCTCCTCCCCCCCTTCCTTCCTTCCTTCCTCCCCTCCCCTTCCCTCCTCTCCTCTCCCCCCCTTCCCTCCTCCCCCCCCTTCCCTCCTCCCCCCCTTCCCTCCCCTCCTCCCCCCCTTCCCTCCCCTCCTCCCCCCCTTCCCTCCCCTCCTCCCCCTTCCCTCCCCTCCTCCCCCTTCCCTCCCCTCCCCTCCCCTTCCTCCCCCTTCCCTCCCCTTCCCTCCCCTTCCCCCCCCTTCCCCCCCTTCCCTCCCCTTCCCCCACCCTTTCCCTCCCCTTTCCCTCCCCTTCCCCCCCTTCCCTCCCCCTTCCCTCCCCCTTCCCCCCCCTTCCCTCCCCCTTCCCCCCCCCTTCCCTCCCCCTTCCCCCCCCCTTCCCTCCCCTTCCCCCCCTTCCCTCCCCCCTTCCCTCCCCCCTCCCCTTCCCCCCCCTTCCCTCCCCTCCCCTTCCCTCCCCCTTCCCTCCCCCCCCTTTCCTCCCCCTTTCCTCCCCCTTTCCTCCCCCTTTCCTTCCCCCTTCCCCCCCTCCCCCCCTTCCCTCCCCCCCTTCCCTCCCCTCCTTCCCTCCCCTCCCCCCCTTCCCTCCCCTCCTTCCCCTCCCCTTCCCCCCTTCCCTCCCCTCCCCCCTTCCCTCCCCTTCCCCCCCTTTCCTCCCCTTCCCCCCCCTTCCCTCCCCTTCCCTTCCCTCCCCTTCCCTCCCCCTTCCCTCCCCCTTCCCTCCCCCTTCCTTCCCCCTTCCCTCCCCCTTCCCTCCCCCTTCCCTCCCCCTTGCTTCCCCCTTCCCCCCCTCCCCCCCTTTCCTCCCCCTTCCTCCCCCTTCCTCCCCTCCCCCCCCTTCCCTCCCCTCCCCGCCCTTCCCTCCCCCCCTTCCCTCCCCCCCTTCCCTCCTCCCTTCCCTCCCCCCCTTCCCTCCCCTCCTTCCCCTCCCCTTCCCCCCTTCCCTCCCCTCCCCCCCTTCCCTCCCCTCCCCCCCTTCCTTCCCCTCCCCCCTTCCTTCCCCACCCCTCCCCTTCCCCCCTTCCCTCCCCTTCACCCCTTCCCCCCTTCCCTCCCCTTCCCCCCTTTCCCTTCCCTCCTTCCCCCTCCCCCTTCCCCTCCCTTCCCTCCTTCCCCCCTCTTCCCTCCTTCCCCCCTCTTCCCTCCTTCCTCCCCTTCCCCTCCCACCTTCCCTCCCCCCCTCCTTTCCTCCTCTCCTTTCCCCACCCCTCCCTCATTCCCCCCCATCCCTCCCTCCTTTCCCCCCATCCCTCCTTTCCCCATCCCTCCCTCCTTTCCCCCCATCCCTCCTTTCCCCCCATCCCTCCCTCCTTTCCCCCCCATCCCTCCCTCCTTTCCCCCCTTCCCTCCTTCCCCTCCCACCTTCCCTCCCCCTCCTTTCCCCCCCTCCTTCCCCCCTCCCTCCTTTCCCCTCCCCCCTCCTTTCCCCACCCCTCCCTCCTTCCCCCCCTCCCCTCCCTCCTTTCCCCCCATCCCTCCTTTCCCCATCCCTCCCTCCTTTCCCCCCATCCCTCCTTTCCCCCCATCCCTCCCTCCATTCCCCCCATCCCTCCCTCCTTTCCCCCCATCCATCCATTCTCTTTCTGCTCATCCGATACTGTCTCTCTCTCGTGTAGATAAATGTATTCCACTGTCTGCTAGTTTAAATAAAACATTCTGCACATTTAATATAGTGGGGGGGGGGGGTTTCCCAAATTTTTTTTTATTAAATCAAGGGTGCGTCTTAGAATCGAGGAAATAGGGTAATAACAATAGGGACAGTGGGAGCCGTAACAAAAATGAATTCAAATTCAGCTTTTGTAAGAATTCCTGCACTACAAGCCTCTTCCAAATGAGACTTAATACGCATAGAAAAAGCGTTGGTGAGGTCTGCTCTCAATTTTCCATAAGAGACTTCATCTTTTTCAACACTTCAAACAAGGCAAGATCTATTTTCAAAGATGACAGGTTAAAAATTCCATTGGACACTAGCGTCTCTGACTCAGGAACCTCTCTCTGTTGGAGGACTTCCTTCCCCCCCCTCTCTCTCTCTTACCTGTTCTGAGTGTGATCTTTTTCTCGTCTGAAGTGGGGCTAAAGATTTCGTGGGAGGATTGTCCAAAACCCAGCTCGGTCTCCTGTGCCTTTTGTTTTCTCCCTTCTGAAAAAAATATTAACCCCATCACTGTCACTGTCACTGTCACTGTCACTGTCACTGTAGGCCTCATTTAATTTTGGAAACCTATTAGCTACTGGTAACTCAAAAGAAATGTTTTTCTTTAGTTTATTACTCTCAGCTTTCCTCTGATGGTTCTTATTATTTTTGTTATCCTCATGTCTCCCACTCTTTCCTACAATAGACCAATTTTCGTCACGATTTTTATCTCTTCTGTTCCTGTATTTTGAAAAAAGATTCCCTTTTGCGGCCATCATCAGACTCATGTCCGTGTTGGTATTTGGGAAAAGGACCCTTTGGGTTCTGAGGGGGAACTCTAGGGAAATGTTCTTTTAGGCTAAGCACCTGATTTATTCTCTTGTATTTTGTCCTGATTGGACCTACCAGGCCTAGGAGAGAGTGAGTATTACATTTTTAACCCACTATCAATTTCTTTAAGGTTCCAACTTTTTTGTTTATTTAAGGCATAATCATTCTTATCCTTTAGGAATTTTTTATTCTTTACTATCATTATCCCATTTTCATATTTTTTTCATTTTTGAATTCAAATCATCAACCATCTTCGGTAAGCCATCCAATGCTGTCCGACCTATACTGTCTACCTTGATCTCATCAATTTTACAGGCTAAATCTTGTCATTCTTTCTTTCTCCTATAAGGAGTTTCATTAAGTTTAACGAACAGATCTCGAGAATATCTTCCTATATTGCCACAAATGCTGGGTTATTGATGCCATAGGTAGAGTTTTTTTTATAATTCTTAACCCCCTTGGCACCGTTTGTTTTTAATTATAATCTTCCAGGGTGGTCAAATCCACCAGGCTCTTGTTTCTTGTTCTACACGTTTAGTTTAGTTGTGCTGCTGACGAAGCACGCTATTGCGAAACGCGTTGAGGTCACGAGAGGCCACTAAACACAATCACTGATTGGCTGAGATAGGACATCCTGGAAGTTCGGGCGGAGTAGCGATCTCTGCTGTTAGTGGGGTCTGGACATATCAGAAGCGGTCACCTGGTCGCGTTTTCTTGGGTCAGTACCTGTTTTTCCACAGTACCTATATTTGGGTAGGATATAAAGGAGTAGGCGGCACACTATAAATGCAAGAAATACAAATAAACGAACGTGGTGCCGCGAGAGCAAGGAGGGCCCTCAACCCTTCCAAATAACTAACACATCAGCTTCCAGCACTCAAAGAATGGAATAAACAGAGACATCTGCTAATACTAAAGTAATATGCAAAATAGATACCAACAATAGATTGTACACAATGGTAGAAGTAGTAAAATGATAAAGTGAAGCTAAGACTGGCTATAAGTATATAGAGCAAAGTGAAGGGGAAAGGTAAAGGGAGGGAAAGAGATGGGGAAAACAAGGGGAAGGGAAGTAAAAAATAGGGAGGAGGGGAAAGGGGGATAAAGGGAAAATACAACGTTAATAGTAGAGGGGGGCAACGTTTCAGGGAGAACCCCTTCTTCTGGCCCTTTCCCTATGATCTACATGACCATAGGTACTTCCCTATCCCTTACCCTAACGTCCAAACACACCCAGATAAACAATAAACACAAGCAGCACACTGGCTGCGGGACTGATCCCAAGCCAACAGATATGAATAAATGGAAGCGGTCAGACTGACATACGTGGAATGTAAATTCTGAGCAAGTTGGCAAAATGATCAGTAATCATCAATAACTGCACACAGTAAAGTAATCTGCTCACGCTTGGATGTAACAACGAGGGTGATGGCGTCAGCGGCGATGCGTCCGCTTTCATTTATTCATACCTGTAGGCTTGGGATCAGTCAGGTAGCCAGTCTATTGGCATCTGAGACTTTTTAGTCTCTGTATATGTGTATTGTGTTTGTCTACATTTGTAAGTGTTAGGGCTGTTTATATAGTGTCCGCGTGCGCTACGCCGTGCGTGCGTGCGGCACTTATAATTGGCTGAGGTTAGTCAGCCCTTCTATACAAGGGCCGCACGCGCACGGCAGTGAGCGTGCATCCTGCCGACAGCGGGGAAGACGGGGAAAATAATATTTTCGTGCCGCTACCGGCGCTGAAATGTGTGTGTGTGTGTTTGTGTGTGTGTATATGTGTGTCTGCACAAGGTTAATAAATATTTTATTTTTACCAAAGTGTTTTTTTTAAATAAATAATAAATCACACACACACACACACACGCACGCACGCACGCACACACACACAGCGCACGGCCGCACACTATAGAACAGCCCTTATGTAGTATATACCGTACTTCACTGTCATAGCAGTTTTGATACCAGGAGTTTGGTGGGTTTCTTTTTTAACATATATGGTGTAGTAAGACCCCTTATTAAAGTGTTCTATTATCCAAGTCTCTCTTTCATTGGATTGTATGCATATATTCTATGCTGAGTATACATATTCACCTCTGGTGCGCTTTGTGTGTATTTTCTTGTGGGTTTTCAACAAATATGAAGCAGGAAAATGAGTTTCTTTAGAAATGAAACAAAGTTCTCCCCACAATTGGGTATCTTGAAAGTGAGGTCACTGTGATTCCCTTTTAGAGCCGATAAACAAATAAAGGTTGGTTAATCAGATGGTTTGATTTTTTTTTTATTTAGAAAAGCCACAAGTCCTGTAAGTAGTGCGTACACATGGCGATCCCTGCTGCTTCTTTTCACTTGCTCCACCCCACCTGGCAGCACAGAGCAGTTTTCCCATGCAGACTACAAAAGGATCTTATCGGAAGCGGCCCTTCTTGATCGTTTCTGATGAGGCTTTTTTGAAGTACAGTAATGTCACAAATTGAAGTGGGCTTAGCAGCCATATTAATTTAGGGTTTCACAATCCTTTTTAGGGAAAAAAAAAAGTTTTAAAAATCAGTGAGCAGAGGAAAAAGACCAGAGATGAAAAGGGCTGTACATTATGGGGGGCAAATCGTGCACCAATATGCAGGCGGGAGGATGCAATGAATGCCCCTCTGGCAGAGGATGGGTTAATCATGCCTGATACACCCCTTTATCTTCATGCTAGAAGGTGAATCCCGTTTAATGTTCTGTAACCGCTGAATATTGCACATGGCACATACGTGCTGCATTAGCACATGTTACTAGAGCGTGTTTCTCGGGAGCTGTAAGGAGGCCGATGTCATGCGATGTGATCTTGTGTTCTGCAGGTAAATGGAAGGATGAAGGACCTGCTGGCGCCTCTCTCTCTCCCAATGTGTGAGGACTCGGGATACAAGGCGCGGGTTTCCACCCTCTCCTTCAGGGCCATGGTACATCTAATGATCATTTGTCTCCAACTGGACAGTTTATTACAATGGACTTAAAGGGAATACGTTGTCTTTGTGGATATTTACATCGATTGTTTCCACGTGGGATTTATATTATGAAATGTTTCCTAGAGTCATAATAAGTTTTTGTGCTTTCATAGTTATATCGTAGATGAGGTTGAAAAAAAGACATGTCCATCAAGTTCAACCTATGCTAAATGTAGACCGCAGATAAAGGCGGTCCTCGCTTATCCAACGGAATGCGTCCCGCAAACCGCCGTCGGTTAACGGACCGTCGGATTGCGGGTCAATGTTAATTGGCCGTGGCGACTGTCGGATAAGCGGGTCAATGTTAATTGGCAGCAGCGACCATCGGATAAGCGGGTCAATGTTAATTGGCGGCGGCGACCATCGAATAAGCGGGTCCGACGTCAGATAATGCGTCCAGCGGACTGCCGGAACGTCGGATACCGAGGACCACCTATATTTGTACTTACAGTATTTTGATCAAGAGGAGGGCAGAGAAAAACCCAGGTGACATATCATCCAATGGTGTATCATAAGGGGAAAAATACATTCCGGAGTCCAATAATGACAATAGGTTTCTCTCTGGGTCAGCATCCTTCCCATGTTTACTTTTTTGGTATATCCTAGATGACCCTCCGCCGACTTAAATTTAACATGGCAAAAACGGAGCTGCTCATACTTCCTCCCAAACCTGGCCCTACTACCTCCTTCCATATTACTATTGGAAGTACTATCATTCACCCAATAGTCCAAGCACGCTGCCTAGGGGTCACACTTGACTCCTCTCTCACATTCTCCTCTTACATTCAAAACGTCTCTAAAACCTGTCGCTTTTTCCTCTCCAATATTACAAAGATACGCCCTTTCCTTTGTTGCTCGATTGCGAAAACTCTGACTCAGGCCCTCATTCTTTTCCGTCTCGATTACTGTAACCTCCTGCTGTCCGGCCTTGCTGCCTCTCACCTGTCTCCCAAACAATCTATCCTAAATGCTGCTGCCAGAATCACTCTACTTTTTCCTAAATCTGTCTCATCGTCTCCCCTGCTGAAATCCCTCTCCTGGCTTCCTATCAAATCCCGTATCACACATGCAATTCTCCTCCTCACTTTTAAGAGCTTTACACACTTCTGCTCCTCCTTACATCTCAGCCCTAATTTCTAGCTATGCACCATCCCGAATCTTGCGTTCTGCTCAAGGATGCCTTCTCTCGACCCCTTTTGTATCTAAAGCCCTCTCCCGCCTTAAACCTTTCTCACTGACTTCCCCACACCTCTGGTATGCCCTTCCCCTCAATACCCGACTAGCACCCTCTCTGTGCACCTTTCAGACCCACTTGCTTAAAGAAGCATATGTGTAGTACCGTGGCTAATACTATACACATAGTTACATAGTAGATGAGTGTGACAGGGTGAAGTCAGCTACTAACAGTTATGCCTGGGAGACATACGTCTGAGTGCTTCATCCAGCACTCGGAGGGTTAGCTCAGAAGAAAAAGCTGGACAATCAGGAAGTAAGCAGACACCTGATAACCAGCATGATGGGATATAAGGAAGCCTTGGCTGGTAGTCAGGTGGCTCTCTCTCAGACAATATCCTAGACAAGCTGCTATGCAGATGGATTCACAAGTACCACTCTCTAAACCATAGTAAGATCTGTTCATATGGTTTTCGGACTGTTTGTTATATGTAAATGGTTTGGTTATGGATTAGCCAGCCAGCCTGTTAGATAGGCTTGCAGTGTTAGTAAGCTCTCCCAATGTGGAGCAGGTTTTATTTTGCAATATTTATGCCTTAAAGAGACAGTGTGCCCACATGTTTAGTTATGCTGTGGAGGAATAAAGCCATTCAACGTTTGCTCTAAACCTGAAAGTACACGTGTGGACTATTGTCTGACCTCGGCTACAGGCCGTCTTGCCACAATGAGGTTGAAAAAAGACATACGTCCATCAAGTTCAGCCTATGCTAAATGTAGACAACAGATTCTTTATCCTATATCTATACTTACTTATTAATCCAGAAGAAGGCAAACAAAAAACCCCAGTAACATATCATCCAATAATATCTCATAAGGGGAAAAATGTATTCCTCCCTGACTCCCAAGAATTGGCAATCGGATTATTCCCTGGATCAACATCCTTCCCATGTATACTTATTTGGTATATCCCTGTATACTTTTCCTTACTTAAAAGATGTCCGACCTTTTTTTGAACAAATCTATTGTATCTGCCATACATGATACATAAAGCTTGGCCCCTGGCAGACGCACTTACCAGAACGCCCTCCTACTGTCTCTGTACGTTCTTCCTACCTATGGTACCAATTAGACTGTAAGCTCTTCGGAGCAGGGACTCCTCTTCCGAAATGTTACTTTTATGTCTAAAGCACTTATTCCCATGATCTGTTATTTGTATTTTTTGTTATTTATATGATTGTCACGTGTATTACTACTGTGAAGCGCCATGTACATTAATGGCGCTATATAAATAAAGACATACATCCCTGTATACCTTTCTTTTCTAAAAAGGTGTCCTACCTTTTTTTGAACATATCTATTGTATCTGCTAAATGTAGACGGCCAATACTGTATCCTATATTTGTACTTGCATTATTTTGATCAAGAGGAAGGCCAAAAAAACCCCACCAGTAAAATATCGTCTAATAATCTCATAAGGGGAAAAATAAATTCCTCTGTCCAATATTGGCAATCAGATTAATCCCTGGATCAACATCCTTCCCATGTTTACTTATTTGGTATTCCCTGTATACCTTTCCTTTCTAAAAAGATGTCTTTTTTTGAACATAGCTATTGTATCTGCCATCACAGTCTTCATGGGTAATGATTAACTGCCCTGAGGAAATCGCCTTTCCTCCAACCTTAAGGGATGACCCGTGTCATTTGTACTGCCCTTGGAATTAATAGCTCTTTTGAAAGCTCCTTGTATTGACCTTGAATATATTTGTATATAGTTATCATATCCCCCCTTACAAGCGTCTATTCTAATGTAAACAAATCTAATTAAGCTAGCCTCTGCTCATAAATCAGATTATCCATCCCCTTTATTAATTAATTAATTTATTAATAAAATATTTTACTTTATTAATTAATTAATTTATTAATAAAATATTTTACCAGGAAGTAATACATTGAGATTTACCTCTCGTTTTCAAGTATGTCCTGGGCACAGAGTTAAGACAAATAATGGAAACAGAAAAAGAAGGGGGAGCACAGGTTAGGGGATGATGGAGGGTATTGGTATTTTCAATGAAGTATTAAGTGCAGATATATCAATATCCAAGCGTTCTTAGCTGTGGTATGTGGGGAATGTGGTATAACAAAAGTTGAATAAATAACACACGGCCCTGTGCAAGTGTGGCTCGCATCAAGGTATCTTTTGTTTTTTCCCTCCTTGTTCGGCCGGTGCGACGATCTTCCTTCCCTGGTTCCCACAGTGTTTTCCTGCTTCTGCCGCGGTCTGTTTACAGTCGAAGTCGCAGTGCTCCCCTCGGAGTAAAGGAACAAAGTTAGATCATAACAGATACAGGGGTAAGTGACTGCTTAGAATTGGTAACTGATATGGGAAATGGGACACTCTGACACTGTCTGACACTCACAAACTGCACTTATTGTAAGATAGTGACTTTTTATAGGGGCGCAAGGTCAATGAGCATAAGTGCACTACCTCGACCACAGATCAAGCGTGGCCTACTCTTATTCCACATCCTAAATATGCTCTATGCTCTATTTGTGAGTCTCAGACATTAAGGCTGTCGCCTTTGGAGCGAGGAAAAGACATCTCTTACAGGATTACGCCCACACTGGCCCGTGTGAGTGTCTGCAGTTCAGTCTGCCCTAACTGTCCCATTTCCCATATCAGTTACCAATTCTAAGCAGTCACTTACCCCTGTATCTGTTATGATCTAACTTTGTTCCTTTACTCCGAGGGGAGCACTGCGACTTCGAGTGTAAACAGACCGCGGCAGAAGCAGGGAAACACTGTGAGAACCAGGGAAGGAAGATTGTCGCACCGGCCGAACAAGGAGGGAAAAACAAAAGATACCTTGATGCGAGCCACACTTGCACAGGGCCGTGTAAGTGTTATCTATTTAACCTTTGTTATACCACATTCCCCACACTACAGATAAGAACGCTTGGGCATTGTTATATCTATATTTCAGACTTCATTGAAAATACTGATACCCTCCATCATCCCCTAACCTGTGTTCCCCCTTCTTTTTCTGTTTCCATTACCACTAAGGATCTCGGATAGATCCTGTGGGGGTCTGAGTCATAGGAGGGCATTAAGAAGACAAGTGGGAACCAAAAACACCATTACAAGGTTTTATACATTTTTTACAAGTTTGGTTTTCCCACCACTTCCATTTGAGGTAGCGCCCGGGCACTTCTCCATTAAGACAAATAATACATGGTTACAAATACAGTTACATAAATGAACAGGGTATACATTATATACAATACATTGCATGCACAGTTAAAGATAATATATATTATGGGCGTATGAAACAGTTACAGATCAGATTAAAATGTGAGACAGCCTTAGATTTGAAAGAACTTAAACTGGTGGTGGATTTGAGAGTCTCTGGTAGGTTGTTCCAGTTTTGGGGTGCGCGGTAAGAGAAGGAGGAATGGCCGGATACTTTGTTGAGCCTTGGGACCATGAACAGTCTTTTGGAGTCTGATCTCAGATGATAAGTGCTGCATGTGGTAGGGGTGAGGAGCTTGTTCAGGTAGCTGGGTAGCTTGCCCATAAAGAATTTGAAGGCAAGACAGGAAAGGTGAACTTTGCGCCTAGACTCGAGTGATGACCAATCTAGTTCTTTGAGCATTTCGCAGTGATGTGTGTTATAGTTGCATTGGAGAACAAAACGACAAATTGAATTGTAGAGGGTGTCAGGTTTGCTAAGGTGGGTTTGAGGTGCCGAGCCATATACTATGTCTCCATAGTCAATAATTGGCATTAGCATCTGCTGTGCAATACGCTTTCTGACCAGGAGACTTAGGGAGGATTTGTTCCTGTAAAGTACCCCTAGTTTGGCATAGGTCTTGGTTGTCAGGGTATCAATGTGCATCCCGAATGTTAAGTGGGAGTCAAACCATATGCCCAGGTATTTAAAACTAGTGATAGGGGTTAGGGTGGTGTTAGCGTTGGTTCTAATGTGAAGCTCAGTCGCTGGAAGCTATAAAAATTTAGTCTTGGTCCAAATACCATTGTTACAGTCTTGTCAGTATTTAAAAACAGTTTTTTTGGGAAATCCAATTTTCGAGTCTCAAAAAGTCAGACTGAAGTATGTGTTGAAGGTCAGAGAGGCTATGGCTGTGTGCATATAGGATTGTGTCATCTGCATACATGTGTATTGAGGCTTCCTGACAAGCTGTGGGAAGATCATTGATGAACACTGAGAAGAGTAGGGGCCCCAGAACAAAGCCTTGTGGGACACCACAGGTGATATCCAGGGGGTTGGAGTTAGAGCCTAAGATGGACACATGTTGGGATCTACCTGATAGATAGGACTGAAACCAGTTTAAAGCATGTTTCCCTATTCCAGAGCTCTGGAGTTTGTTAAGCAGGATAGCATGATCAACAGTATCAAAAGCCTTTGCAAAATCTAGGAATACTGCACCAGTGAGTTGTCCCCGTTCCATTTCACACTGGATTTCATTGCAAACTTTTAGCAGGGTAGTTACGGTGGAGTGTTTGGGGCGAAAGCCAGATTGGAATTGGCTAGGGAAATTTGTTTTGGTATAGTAATCGCTTAATTGGGAGTGGACACATTTTTCCATGAGTTTGGATAGAATTGGGAGAAGAGAGATTGGCCTGTAGTTTGAGACAGTGTTTTTGTCCCCACTTTTGAAGATTGGGACAACTCTGGCAGTTTTCCAGGTCTTAGGGATATGGCCTGCAGACAGGATAGAGTTGACTATGGAAGCAATTGGTTTGGCAATGGTGGGGGCGCCAAGTCGTAGGAACCTAGATTGTAGTAAGTCAGGTCCACATTGGCTGCTTAGTTTTAATTGGAGGGGCGCTTGTGTAATCTCCTCTTCAGATACTGGGCCAAATTGAAAATTGTGGGCAGTGTTGGGAGGAGGTGGGACTGTAGGGATACTCCCAGGATGAGATTCAGGTTTGTGGTTTGGGCTGCGTTTCGCTAATAAGTTAGTGGCACACCCCACAAAGTAATCATTGAATGCATTTGCAATGTCAGTGGGGTCTGTCAGAGTAATTTCCCCTTAGTGATATTACTTGGTTGTTGATGGTTAGAAGGCTGGAATATATTGTTGATAACCAGTGTTCGACAAATCACCCAAAAATCTACCCGCCCAACCAAAGAATCTACTCGCCACCTAGTCCCACCCCCAACCCCGCTTTAAAATAAAATATATAAATAAAATACATTTAATAAATTCCTAGTCAGAACAACATTCGTTTTTGACATAAATGTATTTATTGTATTACATTATACTACAATTTGTCCTTGTTACGTGTGTGTGTGTGTGTGTAAATGTCGGATCTAGAAATAAAAGCCAGGTGTGAATGACTAGTTTCCTGAACCCCTTAACCAGTTTCGGGACGTCCCCGCTTCACAATATCTAAAGCAGCAATCCCTCCTGGGATCTTACCTGATCCGCAGTCCCTCAATGTCCAGGTACCCTCATTCCCGCAATGTTATACATTGGAGGGGAGGTGTTCCTTACCTCTCTTCTGTGTTAGGGGGGGTTCCGATGTCTTCCGTGTGAAGCTTGAGTCAGATCTGGAAGAAAGCAGTATAGGTTATTTCGATGTAGTATAGGGCAGTTAAGATATATAGAAAAAAGAATAGGTGCAGAACAGCGCTAATGATATAACAAATAAAAATAATTACAATATATATAGGCAGCCAGGTGAATAACTGGTGGTACAACCAGTCAGAGTGACAAAACAGAAAAAGGGTTAACCGGCGCCAAAGGGGTGAATGTCAAACCAATTGGGGTGTGAAGTCCAAAGGCAGTCCTTGAGATGATAGAATATGATGATTCTCACCTCAACGGGATATATGTGGAAAAAGGAGAAAAGAAAAACAGATAATGGTGCAGTAAATCAACACTGGGGGGGGTGGACAAAGACTGACAACATGAAACATACAAGACATACAAACGTGAAACACTAGCACGGCCTTAATATTAATAAAAAGCAAATTTATTTAAGTGTGGAAGGTGCATGAACCGCATCATGGATGTGACATCCCTTGAAGAAGTACGCGCATGCGTACGAAACGCGTCGGAAGTTTCGAGTTTTTAGAGTGTTTCCAGATCGTGGTGAAGTCTGCAGTCCCAAGAGGAGAAATCTGCAGTCTTCAAAGTGCTACAACCGATTTGCGGCGATATCGCGGTTGCTGAGGAGGATTGGAGAAAGTGAGCATGTGGTGGGACTACAGCGGAGGAGACGTCACATCCGCCTAGAGGCCCCGTCATCTGAGTCACCTGCCTTCCATCCCGGTCACGTGTGGACGCCAAGCAGAGTGCTCCGGTCGCCATCTTGAGAGCCAAGCTACATGCATCCAGTTCGTTGCCTTAACCTTTCCAGCATCTTGTGAGTAGGGTTGTAATTTTACCCCTCCGGATGCAGTTCATGCACCTTCCACACTTAAATAAATTTGCTTTTTATTAATATTAAGGCCGTGCTAGTGTTTCACGTTTGTATGTCTTGTATGTCTCATGTTGTCAGTCTTTGTCCACCCCCCCAGTGTTGATTTACTGCACCATTATCTGTTTTTCTTTTCTCCTTTTTCCACATATATCCCGTTGAGGTGAGAATCATCATATTCTATCATCTCAAGGACTGCATTTGGACTTCACACCCCCAATTGGTTTGACATTCACCCCTTTGGCGCCGGTTAACCCTTTTTCAGTTAAGATATATAGGGTAAATAAGAGATCCAGATCCAGAGTGTGGGTGACAGAGAGAGGGAGAGAGAGAGAGAGTGTGGGTGACAGAGAGAGAGAGAGAGAGAGTGTGGGTGACACAGAGAGAGAGAGAGAGAGAGAGAGAGAGAGAGAGAGAGGAGGGTGACAGAGAGAGAGAGAGAGAGAGAGAGAGAGAGAGAGAGAGAGAGAGAGAGGGGAAGGGAGGGAGAGAGAGGGAGGGAGGGAGGGAGGGAGGGAGGGAGAGAGGGAGGAGAGAGAGAAAGTGTGGGTGAAAGAGAGAGAGAGAGTGGGTGACAGAGAGAGACAGAGAGATAGAGTGTGGGTGACAGAGAGAGAGAGAGAGTGTGGGTGACACACAGAGAGAGAGAGAGAGAGAGAGAGAGAGAGAGAGAGAGAGAGAGAGAGAGAGAGAGAGAGAGAGAGAGAGAGAGAGAGAGAGAGAGTGGGTGACAGAGAGAGAGAGAGAGAGAGAGAGAGAGAGAGAGAGAAAGAGAGAGAGAGAGAGAGAGAGAGAGTGTGGGTGACAGAGAGAGAGAGAGAGAGTGTGGGTGAGAGAGAGAGAGAGAGAGAGAGAGAGAGAGAGAGTGGGTGAGAGAGAGAGAGAGAGAGAGAGAGAGAGAGAGAGAGAGAAAGAGAGAAAGAGAGAAAGTGTGGGTGAAAGAGAGAGAGAGAGTGGGTGACAGAGAGAGACAGAGAGAGAGAGAGTTGTGGGTGACAGAGAGAGAGAGAGAGAGAGAGTGGGTGACAGAGAGAGAGAGTGTGGATAACAGAGAGAGAGAGTGTGGGTGACAGAGAGAGAGCGTGTGGGTGACAGAGAGATAGTGTGGGGGGAGACACAGAGGGGGGAGACAGAGGGGAGAAATGGTTGGTGACACACACAGGGGGTGGGTAATACACAGAGAGAGAGAGGCTGTGTGACTGGCTGGCTGGGTGACTGGCTGGGGCAGGGGTGACTGACTGACTGGGGCAGGGGTGACTGACTGACTGGGGCAGGGGTGACTGACTGACTGGGGCAGGGTTGACTGACTGACTGACTGACTGACTGGGGCAGGGGTGACTGACTGACTGGGGCAGGGGTGACTGACTGACTGACTGGGGCGCGAGTGACTGACTGACTGGGGCAGGGGTGACTGACTGACTGACTGACTGGGGCAGGGGTGACTGACTGACTGACTGGGGCAGGGGTGACTGACTGACAGGGACAGGGGTGACTGACTGGGGCAGGGGTGACTGACTGGGGCAGGGGTGACTGACTGGGGCAGGGGTGACTGACTGACTGACTGGGGCAGGGGTGACTGACTGACTGGGGCAGGGGTGACTGACTGACTGGGGCAGGGGTGACTGAATGACTGACTGGGGCAGGGGTGACTGACTGACTGGGGCAGGGGTGACTGACTGACTGACTGGGGCGGGGGTGACTGACTGACTGACTGGGCGGGGGTGACTGACTGGGGCGGGGGTGACTGACTGGGGGGGGGGTGACTGACTGGGGGGGTACCTCTGGTGTCACACACATACTCCCATACACACATACACATTCTCCCACACACACACTCACACCCCCATTCTCACACACACACATACACACACACATTCTCTCTACACACACGGGGGGGGGAGGAAAGGCCGCGACCAGCACCACCACCACCACCACGCTCCTCCCCCACCCACCTCATATAGAGCCAGGCCGCGCGCCCACAAAGCCTGGGAGCGCGCGCCAATCAGCTGTTAGGTAGGGGGAGCTTTTTTTTTTTAAGCGAGCAGGGAAAATTTCAGCGCGAGCAGGGAAATTTAAAAAAACAAACACGTGTGCTGCTTGGGCCAATATTTACTCGCCCGGAGGTTAAATCCACTCGCCCCGGGCGTGTAAATGTATATGATTGTCGAACACTGTTGATAACCTTCCAGAAGTTAGCAGGCATCTGTATTGATTGAGATCCTTGGTAGTGCCAGTTACTTTGTAGCTTTTCCACAAGGTATCCATGAACTGGTAGAGTGCTATAAGGTCAGTTGTAACCATGGGCGTCCGCAGAATTTTTTTCAGGGGGGGGGCATAATTTTAACGGCCAGTGCCCTGCGTAAAAGTGGTGGTGAGTGCACCGTGGTGAGCGAGCCCGACCAGCATAAGGGGGGTTTTCCCCCCCCATCTCCCATCTCTCCCCCCCTCTGCATCTCCCATATCTCCCACCCCCCTGCATCTCCCATCTCTCTCCCCCCCTCTGCATCTCCCATCTCTCTCCCCCCCTCTGCATCTCCCATCTCTCTCCCCCCCTGCATCTCCCATCTCTCTCCCCCCCTGCATCTCCCATCTCTCTCCCCCCCTCTGCATCTCCCATCTCTCCCCCCCTGCATCTCCCATCTCTCTCCCCCCTCTGCATCTCCCATCTCTCCCCCCTCTGCATCTCCCATCTCTCTCCCCCCCTCTGCATCTCCCATCTCTCCCCCCTCTGCATCTCCCATCTCTCCCCCCACTGCATCTCCCATCTCTCTCCCCCCCTGCATCTCCCATCTCTCCCCCCCCTCTGCATCTCCCATCTCTCCCCCCCTGCATCTCCCATCTCTCTCCCCCCCTGCATCTCCCATCTCTCTCCCCCCCCCCCGCATCTCCCATTTCCCCCCCTCCCCCTCCCCTGCATCTCCCATCTCCCTTCCCCCCCCTGCATCTCCCATCTCTCTCCCCCCTGCATCTCCCATCTCACGGTGAGAGTGATTAGGGGTGCCGGGGTGCAGGAGGGAGGGCCAGAGGGAGAGTCTGGGTGCCGGATGGGGAGTTAAAGCGCAGGAGAGCGGGAGGGCACGTGGCGGCCCCCACCCCTGCCCCCCCAACCTCCTCCCACCCCCAATCTCCCTCGCCCCCCCCCCAATCTCCTTTGCCCCCCCAATCTCCCTCTCTCCCCCCGCATCTCCATCTCTCCCTGGCCCCACGGGTCCCTCCCGTATGCAGCTGCCTACCTCAGGCCGGCGGGCGGCGGCCACGGGTTCAGCAGACGGACGGTGAGGGACGGTGAGGCTGGAACTGCAGATGGTTCGAGGTGCCGTGGTGCAGGATGGGGTGTTAAAGCGCGGGAGAGCGTGGCAGCCCCAACCCCTGCGTGACTGCTGCAGTCCCCGCCCCCGGCCTCCCATCCAATCCCGGGCCGCGGCCCAGCATATTTTATTACGTTAATGCGAGGATCCAGGGGGGGGCAAGCGCTCCCCCTTGCACCTGGATTGTACCTTTATTTTGCGTAGTGGAGCATGGGTATCGCAGAGTTTTAAGAACTCGGATAGGAAATAGTCGAGCGCAGAATCAGGGTCGGGAATTAAATCGATTCTGTGCCATGGGCAGTTGGTAAGGTCATCCAGAAACTGTTGTGGGTTAAAGTTTCTAAATGTTCTAGTGAGGAGAACTTTAGGGCTTGAATGGGGCGGTTTAATTTTCCTAATTTGGTGGCTCTTGTCTGCACTTTTTACATAATGTCTTTTTTATGGAGTGGTGGCCAAAATTGTACTCATATTGAAGGTGTGGTCTAACTAATGCTTTATAGAGGGGATAATTAGCCTTACTTCCCTTCCATCTATTGCCCGGTTAATGCAAGATAAGATCTTGTTTACCTTTGCAGCTGCTGCATGACTTTGGGCACTATTGCTAAGCCTGTTGTCTACCAGCACTCCTAAATCCTTCTCCATCAAGGATTCCCCCAATTTATCCCCATTTTAATTTGCAAGTTGCCTGTTTATTCTTGTTTCCCACATGCATAACCTTACATTTGTGTATTAAACTTAATTTGCCATTTACCTGCCCAAGCTTCAAGTCTCTCCAAGTCCTTCTTGAGAGAAATTACATCCTGCTCTCATTCTATTACCTTACACAATTTAGTATTATCAGCAAAGATGGAGACTTTGCTCTCGATCCCAACCTCAAGGTCATTAATAAACAAGTTAAAAAGCAGGGGTCCCAGTACTGATCCCTGAGGTACTCCACTCACGACTTTAGCTCAATCTGAAAAAGTTCCATTTATGACAACCCTCTGTTGTCTGTCCTTCAACGAGCTTTCAATCCAGGTGCAAATATTTTTATATAGCCTATTTTACTTTATTTTGTACACTTGTAACGATCGTGCTCGCCACAAACCGGGACTGTACCACGGGGCTGAGGTGGGGATGTGAAAATACCGACCTTAGGCCACGGAGTCAGGTCCAGAGTGCGTATTCTGTGGTCAAACATAGCCAGGTCAGGATTGGAGAAGACAGGGTAATCCGTAGACAAGCCGGGGTCAGGGTTGGAGAAGGCAGGGTTAACGTTATCCAGGCTGGGGTCAAGGCAGACGGCACGGGAGCGATGGTCCTGGATACAGGCAGGGTTCGGCAACAAGAAGGCAGGTGCATAGCGCTTCAGCGTAGAAGCTGTAGTGTAGGAATGGCCTCTGCGAGAAGAACCGGAGTAGGCCATGGTGAAGGCCTCTGCAAGGGGGGTATGCAGACAGGCCTCAGGAACAACAATGCAGACCTCTTGCACAAGGAATATGCAGACAGGCAACAGTAACAACGAAGCAGGCCTCTGCAAGGAGTATATGCAGACAGGCCACAGGAACTAAGAAGCAAGTGCTGTGAACTCCAGCGCTTCAGCACGGGAAATAGGAACGTCTAAGGCAAGGGTGTTTGGGGCAAACAGAGTTTGACATCCAAGTAGAACTTGGTTTATGCTCAGCAACTTCTTGGGGGGGGGGAAGGGTGGACTCTATATAGCACACCTAGCGAATAGGGACAGAGCTGCACAGGAGGCATGCAGAGTGCAGTGATTGCAGGAGCAGGGAGGGTTTGTCTGGAAACCCCACAGCCCTGTAAGGAATGAGTTCCAGCCAAACCCAGAGGCGGATTCCTTACAGTACCCCCCTCTCCCCCCCCCCTTCAGCAAGAACTCCGGGAGAGCAGGGGCAGGATCACCCAGAGATCTGGGCGACATAGAATTGTTCCTGAAGTGTCTTAGGCAGGAAGTAGACCTGTGGTCCAGCAGTTCATTAGCGAGCACCATCTTTAGACGTGAGAACGGTGGTACTGCAACTCTTGACATGCAGAAGGATTTGGAAATCCAGAGCTGTGGGAAACCAGAGGAGTCCAGAACAGGACTGGCAGAAGGGCACAAGCCAGATGCCAGATCTCCAGTGATAGTCACAGAGTACAAGACAAGACAGACTGATCGTTGGTCGGATGTAGCAGAGAAACATCCTGGAAGAGCAATGGTATTGCTCAAATAAGCACGTAGAAGTTTGTGAGAATCTTTTGCTCCGAAAGAAATCCGGTCAGTGGGTAATGAGGGCGGAGGGCGGGAGGATCCACTGAAAGATACTGATACAGTTCTCTTGATACAGTCCATGCCCGTTATCCCTAGCAAGTTGAGTGTGACGGTTGGAGTGTTTACTTAGTACTGGCAAACGATAAGAGGCCAGCATCCCTGGGCATATGGGGTTTAGAGAGCATCAGGTCCGAACTCTGGGCATCCGCAGAGGACGCAGTAGGCACCAAAGAACAAGCAGAGAGAAGCATGCCCGTGCCCATAGTGGGAGCACAAAAAACAGGGACGGACACCTCAGGCAAGGCAAGGAAGTCCAATAGGGGTGTTTCAGTCTTTGACAAAGGCAACATGAAATCCAGAGCGGGCACCACACGGGAACCTGCGGGTACAGAATCTGCTTGTAAAGTGAGAAAGCTTGGATCAATACAGATTTTACCCGGTACAGCAGGAAGCTGGGTGAGCGGTAAACTTGAGTTAGAAACAGAAGTCTTGAAGTTAGAACTGGGTACTTCAAGCACTGAAGAACAAACAGGAAAACACGAACTTGACTTAGGAGTGTAAATCCCAGACTCAAAGGCTTCACGCGATACTGTAGAAGAGTCAGTGCAGAATACATCTGTTTTGAACACAGGGTCCTTTGAATCAGTAGACACATTAGGTAGTACAGAAACCTCCCTGGGAGGTAAGCCTGAGTTTGCGGCAGAAGTTGAGCAGTCAGTAGTGTGTACCCCAAATATTGTGGAAGAATCAGAGAAGTATAACTCCGTTTTGAACACTGGGTTCTTTGAATCTGTAGAAACATCAGGTACTACAGAATGTTCCATAAGAGATAACCCTGAGTTCGTAGTAGCAGCCATGCAGTCTGTAGCGTATACCTCAAATACTGTGGGAGAGTCAGTGAGAGACAGTATTGTCTGAGGAGTGGGAATCCCAGATTCAGAGGTTGCATGAGGTACTGTGGGAGAAATAGGGAGGAAGGGGTGATGCTTTGCTGTGGGAATTTTAGAGTCATCCATGGTTATAACAGGACCTGCAGAACAGTCAGTGAAAGATATATTTGTTCCAGAAATGGATGTCTGAGAAGCAGCAGTGGTCACACTAGGTACAGCACAAGAATCCGAGACAGGTATACTGGTCTCTGAAGTGGGTATTTGTGAAACAGCAACGGCTAGAGTAGGTACTTCAAAAGAATCAGAGGACATTGCGCTTGCCTCTGAAGTGGGTATTTGTGACACAGCACGGGCTAGACTAGGTACTACAAATGAATCGGAGAAAGTTGCGCTTGTCTCTGAAGAGGAAGCCAGAGGGTCAACAATAGGTATACCAGAACCTGTGGGTGCGCTTGTCTCTGAAGTGGGAGTCAGAGGGTCAACAATAGGTATACCCGAACCTGTGGGGGTTCTTATGGCAGGAACTTTAGAAACAGAGAAAGGTTTATCCAAAACTGCATGGGCCCCAGCAATAGAGGTATTGGTCATGGAAGAATCAGAACTAGGTCATTTTAACAGTGAAAACATTGGTGAAAGGTCTGCGAGTCACTGAAGTGGGTGTCTGAGAATCCATAGTATGAATACCAGATACTATGGAAAACTTTGGGGCATGAGTCTTAGAATCAATCAAGGGGGCTGCAGACATTACAGGCACATGAGTAGGCACCTTTCAAAGTAGGAGCTCTAGCATTAGTGATAGGCATATCACATATTACAGGAAAATCAGAAACAGGGAAGCCTGCTTCTACATCAGGAGCCTTATAAGTAGCACAGGTTAACACAGGAACTGCTGGAGAATCCTTAGATGCAGCAACAGGGAACTGGAACTGTGCAGGGGAAGAAGAGATACAGGTAGGGAACTTTGATTTGGAAACTTGATCTTTAGATGCAGTAGCAAATAATTCAGGCTTTGCAAGGGAATCAGAGACAGATAAGCTGATCTCTGAAGTGGTAGATTGAGAATCAGCAAAAGGGGAACCAATTGCTGTGGGAGGCTCTAAGGGAAAAAGGTTAGAGTCACAGGCAGGAATCTCAAATGTCTGAGGAGCAGGAGTGGTTACACTAGGTGCTGCAAAGGTTTTAGAGAAAGAGGACTTTACATGCTGGCTTATGGCTAGGGCAGATTCATGGGCATCTCTTTTAGATTGGTCTAATATTTCGGAAGAAGTCTCAGGGGACCCAGTAGTAGGAACTTTAGCTGGGGCAGGGGAATGAAAGCAATGAAGCAAAACAGGCTCAGCAACTTGACCTTCAAGTGGAGCATAATGTGCAAGGCCTGCCTTTAAACCGAGGGGTTGAGAAGCAGCTGTGCGTTAAAGCAGACACTGCACGAGTCAGGAAAAGGAGAGTTTGACTTTGAAACTGGAGGCATAGAAAGTTCATCATTTGGCTCTAGGAGTGTAACATTGGCTTGGGGATTACACAAAAACAGAAAACCTAGTGGCAAGCACACTAACACCATCAATGTACTGTATGATGACATCTTTCAAATACTTTAATGATCCAAAACGAATATAAAATATAGGGCTTTAAAAACAACACAATATAGTGACTATGGTCGAAGTGTAAACTCTGTATGAGTGTTCTCGATCAATAACTAATCAAAGTATCAGGTACAATCTCCTAATATTTATCAAGTACAAAGTGTGGACTAAGAAACCTAATATAGCTAATAAAACTGAGGACAAACGTGTTCCTCGCTGATATCCTGTGGGTATATCCGGAATGTGTATTGTAATACACTAAAGGTCCTGTCTAAATAGACAGATCAAATCATGGTGAACAGATGGTAACGTGATATTAATAAACTGCCTCAAAAATTAAATGCTGTGTACAGGATACCGATGGCGGTGTAGGTTCCCAGATCAAAGTACTATACCACATAAGAAAATGTATGATAGAGTGATATCGCTGCACCCTCTATGCCCTGGCACTGGGGGTATACTGTAATAGAAGACGCTATGTTCTACTTGGCACCGGTGGGTAGGTAAAAACACCTCTATCAGTAGGGATCCTACCCACAATGATGGAGATAGAGAAAGACCTGCTGGTTATACACATGTACCATAGTATGCAAACAATCTCAGAGGTGTAGGCAATCCCTGTATAGTCTGTATCAGCGTTTCCCAAATGGTGGGTCGCGACCCGTCACCGGGCCACGGCACCAAAATTGCCGGGTCACAGCGAGGCTGGCCGCGCGGTGTCTCCCGTCCCCCCCGCTCAAGTTAAAAAAAAATGGTGGCGATTCCCCCCGCGGTCCCGCGCGCTTGCGCAGGGCAAGCAGGGCCCGCTCCCTTCCTCCCCCCGCTCCCAACGTGGGACGTAGGAGGAAGTACCAGCTCCTCTGCGGCCCGCACGTTACATGGGGGAGAGTGGAAGTACAAGCTCCTACTGCGGCCCGCTTCCCCCCGCGGCCAGCTTCCCGAGCTCACCTCCCGTGGCACCCCCTCCCGAGCCCACCTCCCGTGCCCCCAAGCCCACCTCCCGTCCCGGGCAGCAGGGGATATCGGGGGCAGCAGGGGAAAGCGTCCGGCGGCAAGATGTCACCCCACCCAGTCACTGCCTCCCACCCAAGTGTCCCTGGCCCCCTCCCACCCACCCAAGTGTCCCTGGCCCCCTCCCACCCACCCAAGTGTCCCTGGCCCCCTCCCACCCACCCAAGTGTCCCTGGCCCCCTCCCACCCACCCAAGTGTCCCTGGCCCCCTCCCCTCCACCCAAGTGTCCCTGGCCCCCTCCCCTCCACCCAAGTGTCCCTGGCCCCCTCCCCCCTCCAGTCACTCACATCCGTCGTTGCCTGTAATTCACTGTTTGTGTCTGTGTGCGTATAGGGGAGAGCGAGTGTGTGTGTGTGTGTGTATCTGTGTGTATCTGTATCAGTGTGTGTGTCTGTGTGTGAATCAGTGTCTGTGTGTATCAGTATCAGTGTAAGTGTGTGTGTATCAGTGTCTGTGTATCAGTGTTTGTGTGTGTGTAGCAGTGTCTCTGTGTGTGTAGCAGTGTCTCTGTGTGTGTAGCAGTGTCTCTGTGTGTGTAGCAGTGTCTCTGTGTGTGTAGCAGTGTCTCTGTGTGTGTAGCAGTGTCTCTGTGTGTGTATCAGTGTGTGTGTGTGTGTGTAGCAGTGTCTGTGTGGCTGCGTGTGTGTCAGTGGCTGGGTGTGTGTGTCAGTGGCTGGGTGTGTGTGTCAGTGGCTGCGTGTGTGTGTATCAGTGGCTCTGTGTGTGTATCAGTGGCTGCGTGTGTCAGTGGCTGTGTGTGTGTGTGTATCAGTGGCTGTGTATGTGTGTGTATCAGTGGCTGTGTGTGTGTGTATCAGCGGCTGTGTGTGTGTCTGTGTGTGTATCAGTGGCTGTGTGTGTGTGTGTGTGTGTGTGTGTGTGTGTGTGTGTGTGTGTGTGTGTGTGTGTGTGTGTGTATCAGTGGCTGTGTGTGTGTGTGTGTGTGTGTGTGTGTGTGTGTGTGTGTGTGTGTGTGTGTGTGTGTGTGTGTGTGTGTGTGTATCAGTGGCTGTGTAGGCCAGTATAGGCGATAAAATTTTTAGTGGGTCACGAAAAAGAAGTTAAAAAATAACCGGGTCACGGAAAAAAAAGTTTGGGAAACCCTGGTCTGTATCATCAAGGTAAGTCTGTGTCGGTAACCTAATGCAAGCGCTAGTGTAATGAGGGAAGACACGGGAGTGTCTAGGTAACATCAAATATATCTGCTCACAGCACAGTATGCACAGCACAGTATGCATAGTAGGCACAGCACAGTATGCACAACACAGTATGCACAGCACAGTATGCATAGTATGCACAGCACAGTATGCACAGCACAGTATGCACAGCACAGTATGCATAGTATGCACAGCACAGTATGCACAGCACAGCACAGCATGCACAGCACAGTATGCACAGTATGCACAGCATGCACAGTATGCACAGCACAGTATGCACAGTATGCACAGCACAGTATGCACAGTATGCACAGCACAGCACAGTATGCACAGCACAGTATGCATAGTATAGTAAGCACAGCACAGTATGCACAGCACAGTATGCACAGGACAGTATGCACAGCACAGCATGCACAGCACAGCATGCACAGCACAGCAAGCACAGCACAGCATGCACAGCACAGCATGCACAGCACAGTATGCACAGGACAGTATGCACAGCACAGCATGCACAGTACAGTAAGCACAGCACAGTATGTACAGCACAGTATGCACAGCACAGTATGCACAGCACAGCATGCACAGTACAGTAAGCACAGCACAGTATGTACAGCACAGTATGCACAGCACAGCATGCACAGGACAGCATGCACAGCACAGTATGCACAGCACAGTATGTACAGCACAGTATGCACAGCACAGCACAGCACAGCATGCACAGTACAGTATGCACAGCACAGTATGTACAGCACAGTATGCACAGCACAGCATAGTATGCACAGTATGCACAGCACAGTATGCACAGCACAGATGCCTTAGCAGGTCAGCAGCCCAGGCCAGTGGTGCGATGACATGTACTTTATAAAGTGCCAGAATGAATCATTCTAATGTGAACCCCAAGTCGTTAAACCACACTGGCTATAAAGGATAATATCCTCATACAAGTCTATTGCCTGTGTCAATCTAAACAGGCATAGTATTGAAGACTCTGTGTGGTCTAAATGTGGAATCAAATGATGATCGTTAGTAATAATCAGTAATGTGGGGTTTGTGAAGCAGCACACTGACAGTGCAGTGGTTACACAGTTGCGTTTGAGACAATGTTAATACACGCACTTCCCTGCATCGGCAGAGATCACAGACATATATCAGTGCCGAGTAACACGTGGGAGTGCTGTCTCAGGCCAGTCCGTGACCAGTGAGCAACCTCAGCTGTGTAGTGAGGTGATAGTTGAATCAAATTAAATATATAAGGAGAACTAGTGTCTCCAAATGTAGGGGGACATGTGGTTCCTTGATAAGAGGCTCCTAAAGAGGCAGCTGATAATAGTAATTAATACTGCTTCAATCCGGAGTTTGGTGAAGAAAATGCACGTTCCCTGCACCGGCGCAGATCAAACACACATATCCGTGCCGAGGTCTATCAGGCAGTGCTGGCTTACACCATACAGGGCTGGGCAGTGCTGGCTTACACCATACAGGGCTGGGCAGTGCTGGCTTACACCATACAGGGCTGGGCAGTGCTGGCTTACACCATACAGGGCTGGGCAGTGCTGGCTTACACCATACAGGGCTGGGCAGTGCTGGCTTACACCATACAGGGCTGGGCAGTGCTGGTTTACACCATACAGGGCTGGGCAGTGCTGGCTTACACCACACAGGGCTGGGCAGTGCTGGCTTACACCACATAGGGCTGGGCAGTGCTGGCTTACACCACACAGGGCTGGGCAGTGCTGGCTTACACCACACAGGGCTGGGCAGTGCTGGTTTACACCACACAGGGCTGGGCAGTGCTGGCTTACACCATACAGGGCTGGGCAGTGCTGGCTTACACCATACAGGGCTGGGCAGTGCTGGCTTACACCACACAGGGCTGGGCAGTGCTGGTTTACACCACACAGGGCTGGGCAGTGCTGGCTTACACCACACAGGGCTGGGCAGTGCTGGCTTACACTACACAGGGCTGGGCAGTGCTGGCTTACACCATACGGGGCTGGGCAGTGCTGGCTTACACCACACAGGGCTGGCTTACACCATACAGGGCTGGGCAGTGCTGGCTTACACCATACAGGGCTGGGCAGTGCTGGTTTACACCATACAGGGCTGGGCAGTGCTGGCTTACACCATACAGGGCTGGGCAGTGCTGGCTTACACCATACAGGGCTGGGCAGTGCTGGCTTACACCATACAGGGCTGGGCAGTGCTGGCTTACACCATACAGGGCTGGGCAGTGCTGGATTACACCATACAGGGCTGGCTTACACCATACAGGGCTGGGCAGTGCTGGCTTACACCATACAGGGCTGGGCAGTGCTGGCTTACACCATACAGGGCTGGGCAGTGCTGGTTTACACCATACAGGGCTGGGCAGTGCTGGCTTACACCATACAGGGCTGGGCAGTGCTGGCTTACACCACACAGGGGTGGGCAGTGCTGGTTTACACCACACAGGGCTGGGCAGTGCTGGCTTACACCATACAGGGCTGGCTTACACCATACAGGGCTGGGCAGTGCTGGCTTACACCACACAGGGCTGGGCAGTGCTGGCTTACACCATACGGGGCTGGGCAGTGCTGGCTTACACCATACAGGGCTGGGCAGTGCTGGCTTACACCACACAGGGGTGGGCAGTGCTGGTTTACACCACACAGGGCTGGGCAGTGCTGGCTTACACCATACAGGGCTGGCTTACACCATACAGGGCTGGGCAGTGCTGGCTTACACCACACAGGGCTGGGCAGTGCTGGCTTACACCATACAGGGCTGGGCAGTGCTGGCTTACACCATACAGGGCTGGGCAGTGCTGGATTACACCATACAGGGCTGGCTTACACCATACAGGGCTGGGCAGTGCTGGCTTACACCATACAGGGCTGGGCAGTGCTGGCTTACACCATACAGGGCTGGGCAGTGCTGGTTTACACCATACAGGGCTGGGCAGTGCTGGCTTACACCATACAGGGCTGGGCAGTGCTGGCTTACACCATACAGGGCTGGGCAGTGCTGGCTTACACCATACAGGGCTGGGCAGTGCTGGCTTACACCATACAGGGCTGGGCAGTGCTGGCTTACACCATACAGGGCTGGGCAGTGCTGGCTTACACCACACAGGGCTGGGCAGTGCTGGTTTACACCATATAGGGCTGAGCAGTGCTGGCTTACACCATACAGGGCTGGGCAGTGCTGGCTTACACCATACAGGGCTGGGCAGTGCTGGCTTACACCATACAGGGCTGGGCAGTGCTGGCTTACACCACACAGGGCTGGGCAGTGCTGGTTTACACCATATAGGGCTGAGCAGTGCTGGCTTACACCATACAGGGCTGGGCAGTGCTGGCTTACACCATACAGGGCTGGGCAGTGCTGGCTTAAACCATACAGGGCTGGGCAGTGCTGGTTTACACCATATAGGGCTGGGCAGTGCTGGCTTACACCATACAGGGCTGGGCAGTGCTGGCTTACACCACACAGGGCTGGGCAGTGCTGGCTTACACCACACAGGGCTGGGCAGTGCTGGCTTACACCACACAGGGCTGGGCAGTGCTGGCTTACACCATACAGGGCTGGGCAGTGCTGGCTTACACCATACAGGGCTGGGCAGTGCTGGCTTACACCACACAGGGCTGGGCAGTGCTGGCTTACACCACACAGGGCTGGGCAGTGCTGGCTTACACCACACAGGGCTGGGCAGTGCTGGCTTACACCACACAGGGCTGGGCAGTGCTGGTTTACACCATATAGGGCTGGGCAGTGCTGGCTTACACCATATAGGGCTGGGCAGTGCTGGCTTACACCATACAGGGCTGGGCAGTGCTGGCTTACACCATATAGGGCTGGGCAGTGCTGGCTTACACCATACAGGGCTGGGCAGTGCTGGCTTACACCATACAGGGCTGGGCAGTGCTGGCTTACACCACACAGGGCTGGGCAGTGCTGGCTTACACCACACAGGGCTGGGCAGTGCTGGTTTACACCATATAGGGCTGGGCAGTGCTGGCTTACACCATACAGGGCTGGGCAGTGCTGGCTTACACCATACAGGGCTGGGCAGTGCTGGCTTAAACCACACAGGGCTGGGCAGTGCTGGGTTACACCATACAGGGCTGGGCAGTGCTGGCTTACACCACACAGGACTGGGCAGTGCTGGCTTACACCATACAGGCCTGGGCAGTGCTGGCTTACACCATACAGGGCTGGGCAGTGCTGGCTTACACCATATAGGGCTGGGCAGTGCTGGTTTACACCATACAGGGCTGGGCAGTGCTGGCTTACACCATACAGGGCTGGGCAGTGCTGGCTTACACCACACAGGGCTGGGCAGTGCTGGCTTACACCACACAGGGCTGGGCAGTGCTGGTTTACACCACACAGGGCTGGTTTACACCATACGGGGCTGGGCAGTGCTGGCTTAAACCATACGGGGCTGGGCAGTGCTGGTTTACACCATATGGGGCTGGGCAGTGCTGGCTTAAACCATACAGGGCTGGGCAGTGCTGGCTTAAACCATACAGGGCTGGGCAGTGCTGGCTTACACCATACAGGGCTGGGCAGTGCTGGCTTACACCATGCAGGGCTGGGCAGTGCTGGCTTACACCATACAGGGCTGGGCAGTGCTGGCTTACACCATACAGGGCTGGGCAGTGCTGGCTTACACCATACAGGGCTGGGCAGTGCTGGCTTACACCATGCAGGGCTGAGCAGTGGTAGGGCAGTTAATAGTACTCACAGATCACTTCAACCCAAAGTATGGCAAAGTGAGTGCACATTCCCTGCATCGGCAACATTTCACGTATCATGCTTCATCAGGGCAGCAAATCAAGGGGGAGGTCCCGTGGGCTGAGTGTGGGTTTATATAGTCACTGTGGTAAATGTTGTAACGGTTAACCCCTAAAGGACCGGAACATGGCAGTCTAATTAGCCCGACTGAATGGTACCTTTAATACTGGCCAAGTTCTCGATGCGGTTGTTTCCACACTATGTATGCCCAACTGACATGGGACAATATGTCCCCCTCAGCAATTAGCAAACTATTAGCATTTCTGGTTATGATATAAATAAAATTTGGTTTCAGCTGAGAAGTGAAGGCATCTTTATTGCTACCACTTAACAACTAGAAGCTCATTTAGTTGTGCACTCCTAGGCTTTAAAACTTAACATTTAATTATTAAAGGGGATAAAATAAGTTCTTAACACAAAGTGATAATAATAAATACATATAATGTACAGTGGCGGGAGGGAATGAGGAGATGATAGATGGCCAAGGTATATAGTCTGTTATGCTGATGCTTAATTATACAGATCAAAAGCAGTGATACCTATTAGGCCTTGATGGGAGAGTGGGTTACTCAGCTGGGAAAGCTCAAAAATGCTTGCCCTGTGTATGTGTATTGTGTGTCATGTGGCATAGCGTACCGAGCACCCAACCTGTATTGATAAATAGCCCAAATCAGTGTGCTAGTCCTAAGTTTAATAAATATAATGTTATGGCTAATAGATGTAATCTACCATATTGAAACTAGTAGATATAATCACTGTATGTGCAACTCAATAACAGGTTGGTGGTACGTGGATTGATTCTGCGCCCAATGACATTTAACAATCACTCTACACAGATAGTATATACGGCAAGCTATTAATAATAAAAGACCAGAATAAGCTGATACTAAACACTCTGCTGGGTATTAAAGCAGTAAACAGATTTTTACTGTGGTTGTAAAGTAAGCCGTCAACAAATAATCAATACTGTAAATAATTGTCCTTAGCAAAGATCCCTGCACACATAACCTTTTAACATGTCATAGACCATTGATGCATGAATAGGTTTCAGTGTGTAGCAGATGCTGGCAGACTAGCAGTGGTGAGATTGAGCATACATGGAATCGCAACTAATTGCTACAAAATCCCTGCTAGCTACAGGACAGAGTAACACAATGTATCACAGTATAGAGGCAGGCTGTAGCAAAAAACCACTGAGCGAGTAGAGCCAGTTAACCCTGGACACGATCGCATTTAAAAGGAGCACCAGCAGAGACCACAAGCACAAAATGTTAATACTACCCGTCTCTCACAGTTCCCTCGCGCTGACGTCACCACGCCAAAACGCCCTACGCGTTTCCCTCCTTGACGGAGATTCTTCAGGGGCGAGTGATAACCAGCTGATCTCAGAAGCATGTTTATATAGCGTCATGGGTTGCCATAGCAACCCGCGGGCCAATAGAAAACTTACTCAATGCTTATACTGATCAGTAGGGAACTGTATGTTTAGAACAGCAATGGTTAAAGGGGTACACACTAATTACAACAATAATGGTAACTAATAAAGGTTTAAAAGAATCACCAGCATATGGGACATGAGCTCATGTATGAGGGCATGTATTAGACTTATTTGGCCCATACCAAAATAACAGATACTGATTGGCTGTTCAGTGATATGTGGCAAAACATAATCATAGTGGGCTGGAGGTATTTAAACATGTACTGATTTAAATGCATATTAAACTTTACTGGGTTCACGATCAAAGATGTATTTGCTTGCTTGCTTGTCAGTAAAATAGGGAGACAATAAATAACAGATATATAGTTTCTAACAGCATGAGATATATTGTGGATAATTTAAACATGATGTCAATCTCCACAGATGATCAAATAAATGGAGTATATGTAAAACCCTCATTTAACCCTTGAGGGTATAGAGTTTTTAGTTTATATATCCATTCTGCCTCACGTTTTAATAGTCTGTTATTTATATCACCACCACGTATATTGTTTTTAAGGTGGTCAATGCCTATAAAAGATAGGCACTTAATGTCTCCCTGATGAATATTATTTACATGACGTGCAACTGGTGTTTCTAATTTATTGTGGACCGAGTTTATATGTTCAAGTACTCGTTTTTTAAACTCCCTGATGGTTTTACCAACATATCTGAGGCCACACTCACAACTGATCAAATATATTACATTGATGGTTTTGCAACTTATATGGTGTCTAATATCAAATGTCACTGATTTGTCGTGAGATAAGAAGAATTTAGCAGGGTTGATATATTGACATGCTTTGCAGTTCTTGCACTTGTGCATGCCCATTGGTGGAGGTGTTAACCAAGTAGATGATATGGGGCGTTTAAAGTGACTGTGCACAAGGCCGTCCTGCAGATTAGCTGATCTCCTGCTAGTGATGCTTGGAGTGTCTTTTAGAATTTTAACAAGGTCATCATCGGATCTTAAGATGTACCAATGTTTCATGAAAATCTTCTTGATCTCATGCCACCTATAATTATAAGTTCCAATGCAACGAACCTGTGTGTTAGGTGATTTCATATTAGGACCCAGTAATTGTGCTCTGTCACTATCTCTTGCACGATGATATGCGTGTTTTAATGTAGACATTGGGTATCCCCTATCTAAGAATCGATCTTTCAGGTCTTGAGCCTGTATGTAAAATTCTCTCAAAGTGGAGCAATTGCGACGTAGTCGCAGATATTGCCCAATGGGGATGCTTTTGACTAAAGATGGAGGGTGGTGGCTGGTAGCCGCCAAAAGACTGTTAGTGGCCGTCTTTTTTCTAAAGATCGTGGTTTGCACATTACCATCTGGGTCCTTGCTAATTTTCAGGTCCAAAAATGTTATCTCAGTTGCATTGTACTCAAATGTCAATTTTAGGTTCAAATCATTAGCATTCAATAGAGACACGAATTCAACCAATATATTTACTGGACCATGCCAGATCAATAGTATGTCGTCTATAAAACGAATCCATAAGTCAATGTATTGTGTGTATTGCACCAATTTGTCACTGAACACATGTTGATCTTCCCACCAGCCCAGGTATAGATTAGCATATGTTGGTGCACAGGATGTGCCCATCGCTGTTCCCTGGGTCTGGTGGTACAGTGTTCCGTCAAATAGAAAAAAGTTGTGACAAAGGACAAATTGCAGAAGGTCTATCATGAATTTGTTATGTTCAATGTAACCTAAGCCCCTTGTAGAGAGAAAATGGCTACATGCTTTAACACCATTGCAATGGATGATACTGGAATAGAGAGATTCCACATCCATTGTGACAAACAGGGTTTGGTTATCACAATTTATGCCATCTAGTCTTCGTAAGGTGTCTTTCGTGTCCTTAATGTGAGATGGTAAATTTGACACGAAAGGACGCATGATTTGATCCAGGTATACACTACAGTGTTCAGTAAGGTTATTATTGCCGGAGACAATAGGCCTACCTGGCGGTCTTTTTTGATCTTTATGAATTTTAGGCAATGTATAAAATGTTGCCACTGTAGGTGTCCTGGGTAACAAATAATCATGCTCATTTTGGTCAATAATGTTGTTGGTAAGGGCACTTTTCAAGATGGATTGAAGATCCTTAATGAATCTCATAGTCGGATTGCAATCCAGTATCTTATATGTTGTTCTATCTTTTAGGATACGTTTGCATTCCTTGACATAAAATTCAGTGTCCATAACAACAACATTCCCACCTTTATCTGAAGGTTTGATTGTGATTTCTTGTTGTGTCATTAATTCCCTGAATGCCACATTTTCTTTTTTAGTGATGTTATGTCGCATGTGTTTTTTAATTTTCATTTTCTCTAGGTCCCGAGTGACTAGGTTGGTAAAGACTTCAACCTGGGGACATAATGACATAAAGGGGGTAAATTTACTTTTTGGTTTACAACTAGAGAACGGACCTTCTCTCTTATCAGGTGGACTTTCGTTATCATCTAATAGTGACATAAGGTTCTGAACATTTGTCTGATCGGATGCGGCGAGGCCAATGGTGTCAATTTCACGTCTAGATTTTTTAGCGTGAAATTTATGCAGTAGCAGTTTACGGGAAAACAGATTTAGATCCTTTACCCACTCAAACAGATTAAAATCCTTGGTGGGTGAAAAGGATAGTCCCTTCTCTAATAGTGAGATGTGATCGCCGGTTAGATTAATTTTTGACAGATTAAAGATCTTTAATTTCCCGTCTTCTACTGCTATGGAGTTTATTTTCTGCGTTGGCTTTTGCCTGCTTTTTCCTTGGTCAATTGTTTTTTTGTTATTGCCCCCTCGTCTTGTTGGTCTCTTGCGAGGGGGTATTCCAAAAAAGCAATAGTATTGGTATCAGTTTGAGAGATCCCACTTGTAGAGGGAGATGGGGCAGACATTCTGGTTTCTGAACCACTAGCTGTTTCAGACTCTGAATTCTCAGCCTCTGAGGAGGAGTAATTGATCGTGGGCTGTCTTCTCTTCTGGGATTTTTTATAGCTGTACACCTGATGTAAGCTGTAATCTAAAGCATCCCTCTGAAATTTTCTGTGTTTCCTTTCTTTGATTTCATTTCTAAACTTATCAACTTCTCTTTGTAGTTTAGATTCCATATCATCAAAATCTTTGTGGGCTCTAAAGTCATCCAGTTTGCGTAATTGGATATCAAGTTCCTTTTGTATATTCAATAACCTGGTCTGTTGAGTTTCAACCAATAATTTTATTAAGGACTGTGAACATGTTGATAATATGTTCTCCCATTGCTGGGTAAACTCAACAGTGGTTATATGATACGCTGGAGAGAGGCCTATCCGTAAGCCCCGTGGAATCATATCTTGTGTATCATAATTCTGCAGACTAGAGACCTCCCACCAAGTCTGTGCTTGAGACTTGAATAGGCGATTAAGGATTCTGAAAAAATCAGTGATATTATCTGTGTTGTTATAGGGTGTGTACGTGTTCTCCACAGAGAAGACTTTTTTTGCCTCATCATGCCATGAGCTGGTATCCCAGCTGGTGGACAAAAAACCTGTCATATTTAGATGAATTTGACTAATAATCTCTTAATAGAGGTAGGAGCAAAATAAAGAAGAGGATTCTTACGTTCCCCTATAGTAAACACTAAATGAAAACCAAAGAAAAATATATATAATGCTCTCTAAATCAAATAATGTGATGATAATATGGTGGTGCCTGAGCCGTCAAGATTGGCGGTGGGTGCAACTGATGAGCTGCACTAGACAGAATTTGGTTTCAGCTGAGAAGTGAAGGCATCTTTATTGCTACCACTTAACAACTAGAAGCTCATTTAGTTGTGCACTCCTAGGCTTTAAAACTTAACATTTAATTATTAAAGGGGATAAAATAAGTTCTTAACACAAAGTGATAATAATAAATACATATAATGTACAGTGGCGGGAGGGAATGAGGAGATGATAGATGGCCAAGGTATATAGTCTGTTATGCTGATGCTTAATTATACAGATCAAAAGCAGTGATACCTATTAGGCCTTGATGGGAGAGTGGGTTACTCAGCTGGGAAAGCTCAAAAATGCTTGCCCTGTGTATGTGTATTGTGTGTCATGTGGCATAGCGTACCGAGCACCCAACCTGTATTGATAAATAGCCCAAATCAGTGTGCTAGTCCTAAGTTTAATAAATATAATGTTATGGCTAATAGATGTAATCTACCATATTGAAACTAGTAGATATAATCACTGTATGTGCAACTCAATAACAGGTTGGTGGTACGTGGATTGATTCTGCGCCCAATGACATTTAACAATCACTCTACACAGATAGTATATACGGCAAGCTATTAATAATAAAAGACCAGAATAAGCTGATACTAAACACTCTGCTGGGTATTAAAGCAGTAAACAGATTTTTACTGTGGTTGTAAAGTAAGCCGTCAACAAATAATCAATACTGTAAATAATTGTCCTTAGCAAAGATCCCTGCACACATAACCTTTTAACATGTCATAGACCATTGATGCATGAATAGGTTTCAGTGTGTAGCAGATGCTGGCAGACTAGCAGTGGTGAGATTGAGCATACATGGAATCGCAACTAATTGCTACAAAATCCCTGCTAGCTACAGGACAGAGTAACACAATGTATCACAGTATAGAGGCAGGCTGTAGCAAAAAACCACTGAGCGAGTAGAGCCAGTTAACCCTGGACACGATCGCATTTAAAAGGAGCACCAGCAGAGACCACAAGCACAAAATGTTAATACTACCCGTCTCTCACAGTTCCCTCGCGCTGACGTCACCACGCCAAAACGCCCTACGCGTTTCCCTCCTTGACGGAGATTCTTCAGGGGCGAGTGATAACCAGCTGATCTCAGAAGCATGTTTATATAGCGTCATGGGTTGCCATAGCAACCCGCGGGCCAATAGAAAACTTACTCAATGCTTATACTGATCAGTAGGGAACTGTATGTTTAGAACAGCAATGGTTAAAGGGGTACACACTAATTACAACAATAATGGTAACTAATAAAGGTTTAAAAGAATCACCAGCATATGGGACATGAGCTCATGTATGAGGGCATGTATTAGACTTATTTGGCCCATACCAAAATAACAGATACTGATTGGCTGTTCAGTGATATGTGGCAAAACATAATCATAGTGGGCTGGAGGTATTTAAACATGTACTGATTTAAATGCATATTAAACTTTACTGGGTTCACGATCAAAGATGTATTTGCTTGCTTGCTTGTCAGTAAAATAGGGAGACAATAAATAACAGATATATAGTTTCTAACAGCATGAGATATATTGTGGATAATTTAAACATGATGTCAATCTCCACAGATGATCAAATAAATGGAGTATATGTAAAACCCTCATTTAACCCTTGAGGGTATAGAGTTTTTAGTTTATATATCCATTCTGCCTCACGTTTTAATAGTCTGTTATTTATATCACCACCACGTATATTGTTTTTAAGGTGGTCAATGCCTATAAAAGATAGGCACTTAATGTCTCCCTGATGAATATTATTTACATGACGTGCAACTGGTGTTTCTAATTTATTGTGGACCGAGTTTATATGTTCAAGTACTCGTTTTTTAAACTCCCTGATGGTTTTACCAACATATCTGAGGCCACACTCACAACTGATCAAATATATTACATTGATGGTTTTGCAACTTATATGGTGTCTAATATCAAATGTCACTGATTTGTCGTGAGATAAGAAGAATTTAGCAGGGTTGATATATTGACATGCTTTGCAGTTCTTGCACTTGTGCATGCCCATTGGTGGAGGTGTTAACCAAGTAGATGATATGGGGCGTTTAAAGTGACTGTGCACAAGGCCGTCCTGCAGATTAGCTGATCTCCTGCTAGTGATGCTTGGAGTGTCTTTTAGAATTTTAACAAGGTCATCATCGGATCTTAAGATGTACCAATGTTTCATGAAAATCTTCTTGATCTCATGCCACCTATAATTATAAGTTCCAATGCAACGAACCTGTGTGTTAGGTGATTTCATATTAGGACCCAGTAATTGTGCTCTGTCACTATCTCTTGCACGATGATATGCGTGTTTTAATGTAGACATTGGGTATCCCCTATCTAAGAATCGATCTTTCAGGTCTTGAGCCTGTATGTAAAATTCTCTCAAAGTGGAGCAATTGCGACGTAGTCGCAGATATTGCCCAATGGGGATGCTTTTGACTAAAGATGGAGGGTGGTGGCTGGTAGCCGCCAAAAGACTGTTAGTGGCCGTCTTTTTTCTAAAGATCGTGGTTTGCACATTACCATCTGGGTCCTTGCTAATTTTCAGGTCCAAAAATGTTATCTCAGTTGCATTGTACTCAAATGTCAATTTTAGGTTCAAATCATTAGCATTCAATAGAGACACGAATTCAACCAATATATTTACTGGACCATGCCAGATCAATAGTATGTCGTCTATAAAACGAATCCATAAGTCATATGATATAAATAACATGTCTAATATCACCAGCCTGGTGATTGCAGACAGGTGGGGTTCAAACCAAGGAGTTATGTAATATTCATTTATGGTAAATATAGTATATGATTGACAAAGCAGAAACTCATGAACCGTGTCCATTGTTTCTAAATAAATAAAGTAAGGGGGGGGGGGGGGGCACGTGTCCCTCCAAAGAATAATGAGCAAAATGTGGGACATACAGTAATCTAACACCAATATCTCTGAAGTGGTTAGGCATAAACTGGAAGTGGACCACTGTTATCCAAAAGGTGATTCATGCAGGTCAACACTCTACGAGTCTAGATAAATGGACTAAAGATAAAGCCCTCATTCAGGCCGGCTGGTAAGTGCGTGCCTAATGTATATGTAGCCAGGTCCCCTCTGGCTCCCCGGTTTCCCCTTTCTCCCTCACTCACCCTCGCTCCGGTAGGGGATGCTGCGGGAGCGAGTGCGTCGCCGGGGGCTGACGGCGACATCAGTAACAGCCAGGAAGCGTGGAAATCCTGGCCTTGCTGTTAAAGGTGAATCACTCTCTGCTGACTCGCAGAGATAAGAGACATTCTTAAGGTGGATCACTCAATGCGGGAGCCACCCCACGCAGAGGCGGAAGCAACGTGTGATCGTCCTTCAGGAAAGGGATCTCAAGTACAGAGCATCTGCGTGCCCAGGTGTGGACACACCCGGCAGGTACAGTCAAGTCACCCAGTGCACTAATCTCATCTCATCTTAGTGGGCAGCGCTGTCTCACACTTGGGTGGGAGGGGGACTCTGGGGACACTTGATATACAGTGTGGGTTACAGGCCCAGGAGGCTAGGGTTACTAAGGTTGCTGTTGATGTCATATTGTGATGTGATATTTTGTGTTCTGTTGCATATACAGTAAACTGTTTTTATATATACTCCGGTGTATGTGCTTACTGTGTATGTGGGTCCTGTGTTAGGGGTCATTCTACCCTTAGAATCCTACACAGGTGGAGGCGCTGTTTATGTAAGATCGTTCCAGAGGATACACCCCAGGCTCTCACTGGCGGAGGTTCAGGCCTCTTGTGAACCTGACAGGTAAAAGCACCACACCTGGTAATACATATAGATTCCCCTCACATGCACTCTATCTAGCAGAAGACTGTTAGTGGCCGTACTCTTGCGATAAATGGTGGTGCTCAGAGTCCCATTCACACCCTTTGATATCGTCAGATCTAAGAAAGGCAACGATTGCACACTAAACTCCAGGGTTAGATGTAAATTAAAGGCGTTCTTATTCAAGATATCAATGAATGTTTTAGAGCCTCAAGGTGTCCTCGCCAGATGATAAATACGTAATCTATGAATCAAAGCCATAGTTCAATACATGACGTGTACTGCTCCATATCCTCATTAAAAACTACTTCTGATTCCCACCACCCCAGATACAGGTTGGCATATGTAGGGGCACACTTAGTGCCCATTGCCGTACCCTGTATCTGGTGGTAGATGATATTATTGAACCAGAAGTTGTTTCTTGTTAATACAAATTGGAGGAGATCTGTGACAAACGTATTATGTACCTTGAACCAATGTGCCCTAGTGTTGAGGAAATATTTAACTGCTTCGAGCCCCAAGTCATGCTTAAGCTTGAATATATCCCCTCCACATCAAGGCTGGCAAGTATACAGTCCACTGTCACAGTTATTCCTTCCAACCTTTTGAGGACATCCTTCGTATCCCTCATATACGAAGGGTGTGCAGTCACAAAAGGCCGCAGTATTTTGTCTACATACGAGCTGGCCCACTCAGTAAGGTTACCCATACCTGAGACTAAAGGTTGCCCCGGTGGTGGTAATTTCTTTTTGTGAATTTTGGGCAGGCTGTAAAGGGTGGATATCCTCTGAGTCCTCACCAAAATGTAATTATACTCTTGTTCAGAAATTACTTTAAGTGCTAATCCCCGATTAAGTATGATGATGAGCTCCTTAGTATACTTCAAAGTCGGTTCTGATCCCAGAGTTTCATAGCACAAGGTGTCTGACAAGATTCTGATGTTTTCCTTGGCATATTCTTCAGCTTTAAGGATGACAAGATTGCCCCCCTTATCCGAGGCCTTGATGATAATAGTCTTGTAATCCTCAAATTCTTTCAATGCCACCATTTCCCCCTATAAGCACAGCCTAAGGCTAAGGCCCCGCTCCCTCAGTCAGTGCGCCCGCACGGCAGACAGGCGGGGCGCTGACAGACACAGACCGCGATATGCAGTCTGTAGGGAGCCGGAGCGGTAGGGGGGCGGGAGTGGGAGGGAGGGGGGCGGGATCTGATCATGGTGCCGTCCACCCCCCCCCCACACACACACACATATATACATATACACATACACATACACACACACATACATACACACATACATACATACATACACACATACATACACACACACACTTTAACCCGCAGCTCCTTCCCTACTCCCCGCCCAAGGCGCCTCCCATCTAGCTCCTTCCCTCCCCTCCTCCCCATTGGCTGACTCGCGTACCACGTGACGCGCCAGCGCCGAAAATCACTAGGATCTTGCAGCATCGGCCGGCTGACGCGTCACAGTACGTAGTCAGCCCTGCCGGAAGGAGGCAGCGGGGGCAGGGACCATTCGGACAAGGGTCTGGTGGTCCGCGGCCGCGCGCCCCGCCGGCCGCAGCGGGTTCACAGCCTTAGTCTGCACTTTCTTCTATAAATTAGACAGAAAGCTGCCCATTATCCTGGGACTATGTCACAAGGGATATACCAAATAAGTAAACATGGGAAGGATGTTGATCCCGGGAGTAATCTTATTGACTACCAGCATTCAAACGAGGAAGCAAGTTATCCTGATTTGCAGCCATAATTGATGGGGAAAATGCTATATTTGTTCTAGGAAAATGTGAGTCCCCATTCCACAGAATTTACCAAACTTTTCAGACCCAATTGAAGCATATTGCACTATGTAGTGTTTTTATGCTTTTTTCTTTTATGGTGATTCCTGCGCTTCCCAATATTTCGTTACACTCATCTACAGGATTGGACCAGCCTGTCTTAGGTTTTTGGGCTGCATTATTCACTTGATTTATTGAATTGCACATTTTATTTGCACTTATAATCTCAGTGTCCAGGAAAATCAGCGCAGCTCAATATAAAGGGAAAAGAGAAAAATATATAGTGAAGCTCGTTCACAGATAACTTTCATGTATGTAATTGTAGTATACAATGTGTGTATATACTCAGCTCATGTATCCCGATTTCTTGCCTTTCTATATACCCAATTAAAGCTAATTGATTGTGGCATTAGAGATGGATATATTAGGAGGGGACACAAGGACAATCATACATACCCCTGAGGAAGCAGGAAACTACCTGCGAAGCGCGTAGGGTTTCAAGGGGTCCAGTTTGAGGGCAACACTCCGAAACCGGAAGTGGGAACGGAGGAGCAAAGAACCTCTTGGTGCCCGGGCTCAGGCACTTTCAGGTATGTGCATATCTCACCAGTTTTACTGTTTGAA
This sequence comes from Ascaphus truei, assembly GCF_040206685.1. Taxonomy (NCBI): domain Eukaryota; kingdom Metazoa; phylum Chordata; class Amphibia; order Anura; family Ascaphidae; genus Ascaphus; species Ascaphus truei. The sequence goes on along the minus strand of NC_134501.1, from coordinate 35,165,599 downwards.
AGTTATCTGTGAACGTGCGTCACTGTATATTTCACTGTATATTGTTCTCTTTTCTTCCCTTTATATTGAGGTGCGCTGATTTTCCTGGACACTATCACATTGAGCTGGGAACAAGGAACCATTTTTAGTTTTTGCTATGGATAAGTGGTGCATAGTACTCCCCCAGACTTCTTAGCCAGGAAATCGCCCTGCCTTCACCATGCCCAAAACCAGCCAGCGCAAAGGATCATTTCAATAAGCTCTTTGATCTCATCAGGCGTGTGTCAATATACCTTTGGATTTGCATCATTTCTTTTTCTGTATACGAAAGTGCACGATTACTTCACTCCCTACACAAAGTTAATGCGCCATTTCAGAGTCTTTGTGGGTTTTTCTCACTCGCTTTCCTATCATTTCTATATTAGAAAAGATCTCTGTGGCCCACGGGATGCGTAGCAGGAAGGCAGGTATCCCCAGTCAATCCTATTTGAATATCTATAGACATATAGCCTCCCTCCCAACAGGTCAAGTTTTCAGGATATCCCAGCTTTAGCACAGGACTGAGCTGCTGATTGAGCCACCTGTGCTGAAGCAGGGACTGATTAGAGACACCTGTGCTGAAGCTTGCAAATGCTGAAAACTTGACCTGTTGGGGGGGGGGCTTGAGGACTGGCGTTAAGCACCCCTGCGCCAGAGGAACATCCTGCTAGACCTTCCTAAATATACGTCCAAGACAGTAATACTGAGAAGGACACCACAAAATTAATTCACTGAAGATTTATTTCAGCCAAGTAAAAAAAAACAACGTTTCGGCTGGCGCCCAGCTGCCTGTATCAAGGTAACAATAAGACGCGCCAAACACTTAACCAACAAACCCAAGGTGCCCAATCCGTTCCTCCCACCAAACTGTGCACTTTGATCTGGCCCTTTGACGTCACTCCACCACTGCCATAACAACGCCAGTATACGGAAGTGCCCTTATATAAGGATCAAAGGAAACTGTAGAACCACCCCAATTAAAGAAATAAAAATGGCGGCCTATAGTGATGGAGATTCTTGGGGGTCCTAGCATATATATGGTATGAATTACTTGAAGTACTGTTAGAGTCTCCGCATGGCATCTCCCACCTCTCCATGTCTCTCTTTCTCCCACCTCTCCATGTCTCTCTTTCTCCCACCTCTCCATGTCTCTCTTTCTCCCACCTCTCCATGTCTTCAGGACTAGCATACTATGAATTGCATGAAGTACTGTTAGAGTCTCCGCATGGAGTCTCCCATCAAGTCATTCAAGAATATTGCAAAAGACAGAATCGGATTAATCAAGATAGCGCAGAACGGTATCTTGGAGTCGAATTGTTCCAATGGCCAACACAACATTATTTTTGATGGACAATGGGCATTTGTAGTAAAAGATTGATCTAAAGTCAAACAAATTGGCTGGCAAAATGTGAACAACCCTTTTCAAACTTTTTTTTTAAGAGAAAGAAATACAGACAAACAATCTATAAAATAAATAAGTAACAAAGCAAACAGATTTTAACATAATCAGAGTTAGTTTGAAAGTGTTGTCTCGCCAGTTATTGCAGATAATTTCACTAAAATCTCAGTGTGTCCAAAAATCCCTGATAACTCTGCTTATATTAGGGTAAAAGAAAGAGACTCAGAGGATGTGAATTATACAGTCACATTACTACAGGATACAAAAATATTTTCACAATATTGGAATTGAACCTGGAGACACACTACTGATTATCATGCTGTATAGAGGATATCATTTTATTTGCATGGGTACCACTGTATGTTATAAGGAATGAGGGGACAGAGGAGGCACCAGGTGAGCTGCACAGACACTCAGCATCTTGTCTATATCTACTTGTGTTGACTTGTCTAGTTCTGACTGGGCCGGACTTGCAAACGCAAGATGGAGTATCGGCTTCAGGCTCCTCTCTTCTTTAACTGAAACACAGAGACATTTAGGAACGTTAATGGGGGCGTGTATTGTGAAAGTGAAGATGCCAGGTGTCTTGGTCAGAGACGGCCCCTGTCTGCACAGGTCAAGCATAACATGGCATATATATGATGGGGTTTCTTGTAGGTACTATTCCACCTCAAATCAACTGTGAGATGAAAACGCATCATATGACTTAAGTGGCCTGTTTAAAAATAATAATAATCTCAAAATGTGCTAATTTATAAACAGTTGTACTTACAAGCATTGGCCGCTGTATCAGGTAGAAACTTGATGCTTGCGGTTATCTCTCCCAGAATCCCTTGCTTGGTTCATCCTCAAGTGAGGGCAATATGAGGGCAATGGCATCATCAGACTGGATAGAGCGTCATCTGCCATGTTTACTAAAGCAGGGGGTACTCAACTCCAGTCCTCAAGACCCCCCAACAGGTCAGGTTATCAGGATATCCCAGCTTCATCACAGATGGCTCCATCAGAGGCTCAGTCTTTGACTGAGCCTCTGATGGACCCATCTGTGCTGAAGCAGGGACTGATTGAGCAACCTGTGCTGAAGCAGGGATATCCTTAAAATCCGACCTGTTGGGGGGTTTTGAGGAGAGGAGTTGAGGATCACTGTACTAGAGGGACGTTCTCACACCATGAAAGGACCAATAATTACATTTGAAAAATTATACAAATTTTCCATTATAGACATTTATTTTCAAAATGGTGGAGTGGGTGTTATTTGGCCGAGCGCTTTTACTTATTGCCCTCCTCCGTATGCTGCAAACCAGGGGAGGCGCTACGTATTTTTCCGCCTGTGAAAACATTCAGTGACGCCGCCCCCTGCGCTCCCAAACGACTCGCCCCCTCGCTCACGTCCGAATGAGTTGGAAACTCTTCCACCTGCCTGAAGCACTCACCCTCACGCCCGCCGCCTGCACACACTTCAATTTTTCCGCTCCCCCGGTCACGCCGGCCCGGCTGCCACCTATGACTTTGCCTAATACCGTGTTTAGAATAACTTCCACCGGAAGGTGATAAAGTGAACTAACCGTGTGCTGGCGGCGAGTGAGACATCGGCAGATCTGCCATCTTCTCTTCACATGCGATATCCCGAAGTCCATCAGCCTCTTCACTGTCCATCTCTGGGTCAGACGCGGTATTCATCTCTGGGTGGTCATAGTTTATATACTGGTATAAGGATCTTGGGTGCTGAGCTGTGCCGGAGGAGAAACACAATGTTACACGGAGAATCTTACTCCGTGATCCTTCAGCGTAGGAGGTCCAGCGGTGACACTGGACCTTTGGCACATCCGGGTCATGTGATTGCTCCAGGAGTGATCACGTGACACGACTGATACCGGAAACGTGCAAGTGCCTAGGACAGGGGTGGGCAATTAAAGTCAAACAGGTCAGGTTTTCAGGATATCCCTGCTTCAGCACAGGTGGTGCAGTCATAAGGACTGAGCCACTGATTGAGCCACCTGTGCTGAAGCAGGGATATCCTGAACACCTGACCTGGTCGTGGCCCTTGAGCACTGGCGTTGGCTGCCCCTGGCCCAGGAGGTTCCGGGCACGTCATAAGGGCCACTGCATTTTGCCAACATATTTACGCTGTCTCCGCTTAGTTCAGGGGATTACTGTACGATGCTGTAAAACATTAGCGTCTGCACTTACTCTGGGGAAAGACTGTTTGTAAGCCCCCCGGGCACGAGCTGGCCGCAGCGGTGGGGGGAAGCTCAGCTGTGGCTTCTTTCCTTTGCTTCTTGGACTTCTTTTTCCGTTTTCTTAGTTGAGCGACCTCTCCCTGCAGCCCGTCTTTCCCCGGCATGGCCACGGACACCTTCTTCTTAAAGTCCGCGTGCTGAAATACATGAACTGCTGCATCGGCCCTGGGGGTCAAACAGATGGGAGAAACCCGGCCTTATTGCATCAGCTTAAAGGCAGCGCCATATACAGAGGTAGCCAATGTTATTGCTGCAGGTGGGTTGCTCGCAACGCTCCACTGGGAGAAGACAGTGCTTTGAAACTGTCGAGCGCCATTTGTCCTGCGGGAGAGCGCCGCGGGTTGTAATAACGTTGGATACATCTGTACGCAAAAGAATACAGGCTTCCAATTCCAGAAGTATGTAACCGTACAGTATATAGGCACGTACAAGCGGTCTAGGACGTTTCGCCGCGGCCGTTGCATTCCACTGTCAGCGTTCCGCCGCTATCAGCGTTTCGCCGCGATGTTCACTCCTGCACCCGACTGCCGTCCGCCTGACCGGACAAGCCAGGTCTGCCGTGCCCGACAACTACGTGTTTTAATGTCCCGCGCGGGACCGCTACACTGCCTAGACAGGCTGCTCCGACGCGCCATCTTTAAGCATGCAGTTTTCGGAATGGCAGGCTTGGCTTGTTTGGTCGGGTTGGGTGTACGGCGGACTGGACATTGCGGCAAAGTGTTGTGCTGCGTCATTCTCCCCATAGTATTTAATCTGTGATTATGGGAAATGACCCATTTTTAGCCTAGTAATGGGGAGTGGAGAACACACTAATAATACGTCCGCTGAAATAGACGAGGAAGGAAACCAACCAGATACGGAATTCAAAAGTCCAGGCTATGTTACAGAGACTAAAGCTGACGTTGTCCCATGTTTACTAAGAGGTGCTACTGAATGAGACACCCTAGCTTAAGGGTGCTAAACTGTACCACGTCTAAACTCCATCCAATTAAATAGGGGTTGGGGTCTGCTAAATCGTAGCACCCTTTAATGAATATGGTCCCTTCTGTGCAGGATTCAATGGGTCATAAAGGGTCATATTGACCAAATGGTGCCAGAAGGTGCGTTATGGAGTAGTCATATATAGAAGCACATGCACACTGCTGGTAGGTGCTGGAGGGGGGTACTTACTGCCGGTGTGCTGTGTCCAGGAGGTCCAGACATCCCAGAAGTACTTGAGCAAAGGAATGGAAGCAGGCACACGGTCTTACTAAAGGTGCAGTTTATTGTGCCACCAAAGGTCTAACGTTTCGGCAATAGATTGCCTTTATCAAGGAGAGGGCTACAGAACATACTAAACATACCACTATTTATACACAAATGGGTACTCACCCCTCCACGATCACTGCTGCCTTGCTCCTGGATGTCTGCTGCCAGTGAGGGGGCTGTTCCCCGAGTGTCCGGCATCCTGCAGGACAGCCATCTTTGCCTGCTACAGGCATTGGGGAGGCTGTCTCCTCGTGGAGCCCTGGGATCCTCCCCTGGTGGCGCATTACGTCATCACGCCACGTCGTGCTGGTGCTCTGACGTCACGATGGGGGCGTCGACATCCAGGAGCAAGGCAGCAGTGATCGTGGAGGGGTGAGTACCCATCTTATACTATATTAGTGAAAGCACTGTATGTTTGCCTGCCTGGATGTCCGGTGTCCCTAGCGGCAATCTCATTGGTCCCTTGGGCCGCCCGCCCCCGCACACCTCTCATTGGCCTCACACACTCACACCACCCCCTTGGCCCGCCCCCCACACCTCTCATTGGCCTGAGGCGGAGTGACGGGCCAAAGGTCCAAAAAAATAAATAAAACACACACACACACACACACACACACACACACACCTCTCTCTCCCCGCTCCAAATCACCTCTCCCCCTCCCCAGCGGCATCACCTCTCCCCCTCCCCAAATCACCTCTCCCCCCTCACCGCTCCAAATCACCTCTCCCCGCTCCAAATCACCTCTCCCCGCTCCCCAGCGGCATCAACTCTTCCCCCTCCCCAGCGGCATCACCTCTTCCCCCTCCCCAGCGGCATCACCTCTTCCCCCTCCCCAGCGGCATCACCTCTTCCCCCTCCCCAGCGGCATCACCTCTTCCCCCTCCCAGCGGCATCACCTCTTCCCCTCCCCAGCGGCATCACCTCTTCCCCCTCCCCAGCGGCATCACCTCTTCCCCCTCCCCAGCGGCATCACCTCTCCCCCCTCCCCAGCGGCATCACCTCCTCCCCCCCCTCCCCATCGGCATCACCTCTCCCCCCTCACCGCTCCAAATCACCTCTCCCCTCACCGCTCCAAATCACCTCTCCCCGCTCCAAATCACCTCTCCCCGCTCCAAATCACCTCTCCCCCCTCCCCGCTCCAAATCACCTCGCTTCCCGCAGCTGCCACGCGGCGCGTAAGATGGCGGACCCCCTTCCTCCCTCGCGGCGCCGAGTCAGACGGTGGCGGCGCCCGGAAGTACAGGTAGGTGTCGCTCCCCACCTCCGGCGCCAAACGGAACTGAGAAAGGGCGCATCAACTGAGACGTGTGTGTGTGTGTGTGTGTGTGTGTGTGTGTGTGACACTGTCCACTGCC